>NC_068361.1:37165872-37280872 GCF_020536995.1 Dreissena polymorpha | reverse complement strand
CCTATAAATTGTGTATGTAAGTGTATGGAACAATCAAATCAAAACAATCATTTTCATATAACACAGGGGCTAAATGATGTTTCCGAATAATACAAACATAACAGATGTATCATTTATCTATTTGTCACTTACACTCACCTAATGACACAAAAAGAGTAATCAATATGCATACATAGACAGTTAAGTTTGCACCACGTCCGTTGTTTGTCACTTGTCTATACAATGCATACATATGAAGTTAAGTTAGCACCACGTCCGTTTTTTGTCACTTGTCTATACAATGCTTCAATATGTTATCAATATGCAGTTAAGTTTGCACTACGTCCGTTGTTTGTCACTTGTCTATACAATGCTTCAATAGGTTAATTCCTTGTAAAAGACAATTTATTCAATAAAAAAATTAACATATGTATTACACGGTTAACGTAGATCATTGTTTTGATAAATTATCGATATTTAGACTTTAGACCACCTTAATTCTGATGGTCATGGGTATTTTGTTTAAGATTATGTGTTTATATGCACTAATGATATTAAATATTATGTCGTTCAATTATTATTTAGGTGTTAGAACGTTTAATGTTGATATTATACAGGTCCGTACGCAGGAATTTTTGACTGGGGGGAACCAGGGGAGTGCGGGAGCGGTCTCCTTGCCCGAATTTTACTTTTTTACTTGGTACATTTCAGTATTAATTTTAACGCTTAGAAAACTTATTTTGTGATATACATATAAGAAGTAAATCAGCACCTTTCTGAAGTCTTACGCTTTAAAGATTGGTGTGAAATTCACATCGATGCTTACATCTTTAGATTTCAGAAATGTATGATGTTTGGTGAAGAAGGAAAGCAAACTTTGACAAGCAAAAACCTTTATTAATAAATATATCATAAAGCATGACTGACATGTAAACGTAATTGTATTTTCTCTTTGAATTCGAACCGCCTCTAAAGTTTTAAAGTAAATTCCTAATAAAATGCTTATCATCTACTACACATGTTAACTTTCACCATCATCAAAGTCACCAAAGTCAAACCAAAACGAGCCACGCATGCCTTCGGCAATTTTCTCAGCGAAAACACTCGACCATTGTGCTATTGAAAATAGCGAACGTTCTATGTTTATATGTTCCCGTGGAAACGCACCGGTGTATATTACGGAACTATTAACGCTCCAACTTCCGAAGCTGACCCTGATATCTGCCGAAAATAAAGTGATGAGCTACACAGTCCCTGTAAACAAACGACGGACATTCAGCGATAGGGCTTTCCGGACTGCTGGCCCAAGAATCTGGAACACTATTCCATAAGCGATCAGGCAGTCAGTGACAATCGATTCGTTTAAAAGAAACCTGAAGACATTTTATTTTAGGAAGTTTGACACTCTGTTTTACGTTGTGTAAACTTTTAAATGTGCTCATTTAATGTGTGTTTTAGACCCCACAATCCATGCACTCACTCATTAATTCATTATTTATTTATTTTCTTATTTATTTTAACTTAATTTAAGTAGTGTTTTGTTTTATCTATCTGGTTCGGTTATTATTAAGTGTTTATCAGATTTTAGTTACTACCTAGATTTATATGATGTCAGCCTTTTACCTCATAACTTCTATGATTTTTTTTATATTTACATGTACAACGCCATTGAATATGCATGCATAAAATAGGTGTTTGATTAAATAAACCAGTTCAGTTCAGTTTCAGTTTTTATATGACAGCTTTTGTTTTAAGAAAATCAAACTTTCACTAAACATTAATAATCCTGCAAATGGACTGAGCTGAAATTGTGTGTCTAAAAATTCGCTGTGGGATTTTTATATCACCAATAAACATGACTAATAGACATGACCAATATACATGACCAATAGACATCACCAAAAGACATGACCAATAGACATGACCAATAAACATGAACAATAGACATGACCAATAGACATCACCAATAGACATCACCAATAGACATGACCAATAGACATGACCAATAGACATAAACAATAGATATGACCAATATACATGACCAATAGACATGACCAATAGACATGACCAGGATTTTAACATGAGCTAATCAATTATGGGTTGATACTTTAGGGTTTATTAATAACAATAATTTGTTTAATCCAACCAATTTACGTATAATCATAGAAAAATATAAACAAGGAGCGATCCATGTTCGTTTTCTTGGTAGTCGATGATATTTTCGCTATGGTATCCATTACAACGACTTCTTCGAGTAAAAAACTGCCCAAAGCAGTCGGAAATTAAGAGGTCCTCAATGAAGTATGCATTTATTAGCTGTCTTAATGGCTACGCGCCCTGTAGATAAAAATGTGTGTACACTTTTAACTACATGTCTATTTCACAGACGGTACTTAATCGACGGGTACACAAAACATCTGCCCATCGCCATTGGGAAGGTCCAGACGTGACAGCGCAAGGTTCCAAGATTCCGTTATGCGGCTCACCCAACGCCCAATTAACATACGCAACCAAATTTGTTGTCAATGGACGAGATCCAGTTTCCATCTTTAAACGGTATGCCTATTCAAACATACTCGCCAGATTTGGCCATTTCTGAAAGTTAAGCCATAACTGTTTAAAAGATATTATCAATACGTTATTACGTTTGTAGACACTATAAAAACGCGTTCGTATTACTTAGCATATTGTAATGATTAACAACCTTCACTAAATACAACTAAAAATTACACCTTGTATCACAATGAAGTCGTCTTAACTATGCGTAAGCTATACTACTCTATGTAATATATACTTGGAAAATTGAAACGATTGAAAAACTAGCAAACACATTTACCTGGCTGGACGTTTAAAGCGACATCTTTTTCCTTTGAATGTAACATCAGCAATACCATTTTGCATGAAATTGCAAACGAAAACATTTTTCTATCTAATGTTTTATCGGCATGGAATAATGTTACTCATAATCTAGAAACCCAAATCACCAGTAAAACAATTTTATGGAACAATAAAGACATAACTTCAAACAATAACACTTTTTTTCTATAAACATTGGTTTGAACAAAACATTAAATATGTCGACCAATTGTACGATTACAGAATAAAAGACTTCTATTCTTTTGAGAATATATGTTATATATACGGAATACCTTCAGGCAATTTCCTAATGTATTACACATTAATTAAAAGCATACCCATACATATTAAATCTACAATTAATACAAATAACAAACCATGTACTCAAACATCATTCACGGAAAACATACTTGCAAAACAAAACAAAACAAACAAAATATTTTAAAAACTACAAATTAAACAACCTGCAGAAAACTCCAAGATTCAAAATAAATGGCAAAGCCTTCTTCGAGAACAAGAATTTAATTGGAAACAAATATTTATCATGCCATATAAAACAACTATAGATAGCACACTGAGAATTTTTCAATATAAATATGTCAATAGAATCATAGCTACAAATATATACCTTTTTAAGTGCAACCTATCCAACACAAATTTATGTGATATATGCAGCGAACACATTGAAACAATAGAACACCTTTTCTGGGAGTGCAAACATATTCAAATTCTATGGAACCAGTTAACAACATTTCTAGAGAAACAACAATTAAAATTAAAACTGTCTATCTTAAATATCAGTTTTGGTGTGAATACTTTTAAAATACCAGAAATTAATAACACTGTGAACCACATTATCATACTCATGAAATATTTTATATTTAGCTTCAAATACAAAAAAAAATTACCTACTTTCAACTGTTTTATAAACTATTTAAAATTAAAGATCCAAATTGAAAAAGAAATAGCCCTAAACAACGAAAAACTTCTTATTTTTTAAACAAACATGGAAACGCATAAACTTTCATAACCCAATCCAGTTGTCTTCTACCTAACTCTACGCAAATCATCTATAGGATTGATTATTACATTTAAAAATAACAGCATACACCACAGGCAAGCAAAGCAAAAAAACAACAGTATATCCTAGCATATCATGTATAATATGTGTTTGACATTATTACTGTTGTATTATACTACTTTTGTTCTTGCTTATGCACATATTTACATTGTATGTTTTATATTGAATAAAAAAAAAGAAGACATCTTTTTACTCGTCCGAATCAATATAAAGGACGTGCGTCCTAACACCAAGACTCGAGCAATAATCCTGTGCAAATACATACTCAAATAATTATTTAATAAAATATGGTGATGATCATATAACGACGACAGTTCCAAAATGGAATTTCAAGCATTTTTATGAAAAATGCATTTATGAAATGATTATTAACATTATGCGGTTTTTGAATAATAATGCGTACATAATTCGCGAACAAATGCAAACAAGAAAACGAATTGACCTTCGTTTGATTAAAGGTCATCTGTATTGACGAATACCACCGATAGCACGAGTCCAGGAGCGACAGCCATGCCGGGTACAGCGCAGAACTGAAGAATATATATACCGCGATAAATTCCAGACCTATCAATATTTTTTATATAATGACACAACCAATGAATTACTACTGAGCGTGCATCTTACCTGTATTTACACTATTTTAACACGTATATTAACAACCAATTGTTTTGGTAAATATTTTGTTATACTGCTTCGTTTGATAATACATTGTATTTCATCACTTTCTTATTCGCAATTCACAAGCAGGAAAGTTCAAATAGTATAAGAGTATCGTTTAACACATTTGATAAAATGACGACTGGATACAAGTTTACTTTGATATTCTATGAAACTATTTTATAATACACGAAAGCATACCCTTTAACGCGATCGATTGCGTCGGATTTTTTTAGCAATACAATATATTAGCCGTGCTCTGTGAAAAGGTGGTTTAATGCATGTGCGTAAAGTGTCGTCCCAGATTAGCCTGTGCAGTCGGGATTGTACCGGTAAATTTAGGACGACACTTTACGCACATGCATTAAACCCCATTTTCACAGAGCACGGCCCGTATTCAAGGCACAAATTAAATAGGAGAGTGCCCATTAGGAAAATAGATGTCAGAAATCGTGCAATACAACCGATAAAACATATCGCATCTTTATCTATACCGGCTCAATAGCTGACGCTTCCCGCCATAGGCAGCAGCCTTGCATCGCCAGCCTTCCTATATCGAGACCGGCATCTAACGCACTCAGAATGCGTGTAAAATACCGACTTGCAACCGTCGGTATTAGCGCACACGCTCGCGCACACCACGATGGATTGTGTCAGAATTACATCGCCAATTTGTTCCGTAGCTTAACATTTGAAGCCCGAAAGAGCAGTATCCTCTGCAAACTTAACACTTTGATTACAGTTTCCAACGATTACAGGCGAAACAATGATGACACACACTTTGATTCCCATGATTTTGTTTGTTATTACCTGTATACAGGTCACATAAATAATTGCAGGCATTTTGGATATAACAATTTCTTAATGAGTAAGATATAGTGAAAACGCTCCCTCCATGCGAACGATGATCAAACTGTGACTGTCTGGTAGCTAGGCGGACATCATATCAAATTTGCCAACGCGAATTTTTGATAATCAATAAATATAATAATTGATAATTCTGTATTTTCACTATTAACTAATCCATAATGTATAATATAGTTTTGTCACAGTCCACTGCATACAACACGATGAATCTGCCTGTGTGTTCAACTTACTGTAACTAAAGTCATTCAATTACGGTAGCAATGTTGTTTTTGAACTTCCCAACACAAAAGGTCTTTAAAATTAAAAAAAAATACATCTCTGTTGTTGATTGTAATATGTAAGCTCTACTGCATTTGAATGCATATTTATACAACTATGGATCACATCTATTGGACATTCAAAAGCATTACTATATCATCTCAAATTCAAATGACATAATAAGTTTTGTTTTGTTATACTAAAGTAATAACAGTTTATTATTATTATAGATTCTTTGTTTATTTATACATTAATCAGGATTTTGATGATGCATTCTAAATAGAATTATACGCATGTTACATAAATGTTTTCACACCAATAACAGTACGATTGAGGCTGACTGAGTAAAATAATAATCACTGATTACCTAAGTACTTGCACTTGAAGTATTGCAACTGTATCGTCAACGTTTTGGAATAACTCTGTGTGTCTGAAAGGTGCCCTTAAATGTACATACCCACTCGCCAAGAAAATAGCGCATGATATGCTAACAAACTTAATGTGACGCAGATCCTTAATTTCAACCACGGGCGGAAACTAGGTCAGTCCTACAGGCAGCCGGTGGAAGTTGTGCGTGCACCAGGTCGCGTCAATGTTATTACTCTTGTTTGTCCTAAAGGTATGCTTAAATGTGCATTCCCACTCACCATGCAAAAAGCGCATACTACGCTAAATAGGATGTCTGTAACGCCAACTTACTGCTGATATGTATGACACATAACAAGTACTTCAATGCATACCCAGTCTACCAAGTACTGATTTGTATGATACATTCAAGGTACTTCAATGCATTCCCAGTCTACCAAGTACTGATTTGTATGACACTTTAAAGGTACTTCAATGCATACCCAGTCTACCAACTACTGATTTGTATAACTCATTAAAGGTACGCCAATGCATTCCCAGTCTACTAACTGCTGACTTGTATGACACATTAAAGATACTTCAATGCATGCTCAGTCTGATAACTACTGATTTTTATGATACATTAAGGTACTTCACTGCATACCCAGTGTGCTAACTGCTGATTTTTTGTGTATGACACATTACAGGTACTTCAATGCATACCCAGTCTATTAACGTCTGATTTGTATGACACATTACAGGTACTTCAATGCATACCCAGTTTACTAACTTCTTATTTGTATGACACATTACAGGTACTTCAATGCATACCCAGTCTAGTAACTGCTCATATGCATGACACATTAAAGATACTTCAATGCATGCCCAGTCTATTAACTACTGATTTGTATGACACATTACAGGTACTTTAATGCATATCCAGTCTACTAACTGCTGATATGCATGACACATTAAAGGGGCCTTTTCACAGATTTCGTCATTTTTTAACTTATTCATTAAATGCTTTATATCGATAAATGTAAACATTGGATCGTAAAAGCTCCAGTAAAAAATCAAGAATAAAATTTAAAAAAGGAATAGAACATTGCCCGGACCAGGTTTCGAATTAGTGACCCCTGTAGTCCTGCCAGAGTCCTGAAGTAAAAACGCTTTAGCCAACTGAGCTATTCCGCCGTGTACACATACGTGACGTA
Source organism: Dreissena polymorpha (assembly GCF_020536995.1). NCBI lineage: Eukaryota > Metazoa > Mollusca > Bivalvia > Myida > Dreissenidae > Dreissena > Dreissena polymorpha. Next base: position 37,273,615 of record NC_068361.1, on the reverse strand, counting down.
TTTTATACCTTATATAAGCAATCTTCGTAGTTTCACAAAATTTAACGACAAAACCAGAACTCTCCAAATTATTCAATCGTTTCGCGTTGCAACGCTTTATAATTTTTAGGTTTTAAAATCGTCAACAGATGCATATAATGGCTATATTAGACCATGGTAAATGTTCAGTATTACTGTTTCCTCACAAATATCATAACTAAAACGAAAATGTGCGATTCTGAAACAATTTTTTTCAATTTTGTCAATTTACCAAATGGTGAAAAGATCCCTTTAAAGGTACTTCAATGCATACCCAGTCTATTAACTACTGATTTGTATAACACTTAAAAGGTACTTCAATGCATACCCAGTCAATTAACTACTGATTTGTATAACACTTAAAAGGTACTTCAATGCATACCCAGTCTATTAACTACTGATTTGTATAACACTTAAAAGGTACTTCAATGCATACCCAGTCTACTAACTGCTGATATGCATGACACATTAAAGATACTTCAATACATGCCCAGTCTATTAACTATTGATTTTTATGACACTTAAAAGGTACTTCAATGCATACCCAGTCTATTAACTACTGATTGGTATGACACATTAAAGGTACTTCAATGCATGACCAGCCTATTACCACTGATGTATATATACCAAATTAAAGGTGTTCAATTTATCCCTAGTCTTCTCACTATTGATTTTTATGACACATTAAAGGTACTTCAATGCATAGCCATTCTTCCATCTACTCACTCACCAGGCACAATAAACGATTCTCATATTAGAAAGCTGGATATGGAAAAATAATGTTTTAAAAAAAGTATATATTTTTTTATTGAATACCACTTATTAATTATGAAGGAAATTCAATATCAGTAGACTAATAACAAAGGTAGCATGTTCGGTATTCTAGTGTCAGTTTCTTTTCTTGAAACTTGTATATGCGTTTGGAATATCCAATATATCTTTACAAACAAATAACTAAGAAATATCACAAGACATTTAGGTACACTCGAGCATAAATACTGCCATTTGACCCAATGTGCATAAAAAGTCATATTCGTCGCATAGACTTCTTCTTGATGACGTAAAGGCAGACACACATGTAGCGTTCAATTTACTTGTGCATAGTTTGTCATTTTTTGATGATTGTCTTTGAAAGCTTTTAATTGATCAATGGAAACATCGGAACTAAATATCTCTAATTTTATAGCAAGAATGGAATTTAATAAAATAAGGAAAAAAAGAAAGACATGAGAAAAAGTTCACCCTACCTTGGCTCGAGCAAGTGACTTTTGGATTAAAAGGCTATCATCTACAATGTCAAGTTGTTTTATGAAACTGGTGAAATTTTCGTTATATAATGTTTTATCTGTCTCGTCCAATGATGTAAATACTTAAAATTCGCCGTGTTTCTATTGTTTATTGACGAATGTGACGTACGGAAGAGCAAATTGCTATTTTATGTCGTTCCGATACGCTTCGCGCGACACAAGTTAAATCTCAAGTTTCAACATTAAAAAGAAAAACAAATCAAATCACGATATTACCGAAAATACCGTAGAAATAAAATAATTCAAGATATAGAGTCTTTTAATATGCTCACTAATATAAGACGTAATTTCAAGTTATTACTGTTTATTCACTCTTTTTTCAATTTCGTGTGTATTCCGGTTTAAATTGTCCATAAAGGTACGTGGCTTGGTTTGAGTTGGTTAATTTTTGTACAACGCTATCGATTATTGTTCACTCTCCACAAATTCCGTCTCCATATCAGCCATGTCAATTCCGGTGAGGATTTTCTTATTGTACGATATGAAAGTTTCCGACATTTCCGTCTCAATCAATTGATTCGTGTTATGTGAAGCTTAAAGTAGTTTCTCTGATTGACGTGTGCAATCTACACAATCTTCCAGAACGCGTCTCAATCCGTTTCTCTCAGGAATAATATTTCCTCTTCAAATTTCACTCGTTGTCTTGATACAATCCGACGTTGGCCCTCTCTAAGTGGAATAAGCTTCGTTAGTCGCATTTTCTATGATCATGGCACCGTAATGTCTGTGAGGTAATGGTATGTGTTGAATTGTAATTCTTAAAATGCGTTGTGTTTCTATTCGTTTATCGACTAATGTAACGCACGCAAGAGACGTCATATTGAAGAGCAAAACGCAACGTTTCGTCGTCTCGATATTATGAAACTGTGTATTTATTTTGTAATGTTGTATAAGTTGAATGGCAGTGAAACGAGTTAAAACAGACGCGATCTCCAGGCAGACGGGCGGTTAACAATAATGTTAACGGTTTTTAGCCAAGTGGGCGGTTATTAGGCAGGTTGTGGTAATATTTTCGGTAACTAGTCATAAGGGCGGTTCCGGGTCGATGGGCGGTTTTCTTGCAGATGGGAAAGTTCAAGGTATCTATGCGATCTCAAAACTTGTTTCGACTTTACCCCTTATGATGGCAGTTATTGGGAATGTGTGCGGTATCTAGGCACGTGGGCTTTTTCTAGTCATATGGGGGGATTCAAGTAAGCGGACAGCTACTCTTTATTTGGGCGGTTAACAGCCATGTGTGCTGCCAACAGGTACTACTATTGATTGGGTGAATGCTTGACATGTTGAAAGTAACCAATCATGTTTTCGGTTACCATTCATGCTGCCAACAGGTAATATGCTTGACATGTTGGAAGTTACCAGTCATGTTTTCGGTTACCATTCATGCAGCCGTTTTCCGTGATATGTGTGCTGTTATTAATCATAATGGCGGTTACAAGTTAAGTGGGCGTTTTCCGATCATGTGAGTGGTAGAAAAATCATGCCGGCGTTTGCAGGTCATGTTTGCGGTTACAAGGAATGTAATCGGCTACAAGTCAGATGGGCTGTTTAAAGTTTTCAGGCAGTTATGTGGTTTTAGATAATTATGGAGTTTTAAGGCACAGAAACGGTAAATTGCTACGTTGGCGGTTATAGATCGTGTGGGTTTTACCAGTCATGTGGCCAGTTTCTATTCAAATTGGCAGTCACATGTGGTTAGTTTCAATTTCAATGGGCAGTCACCAGTAATATGGGCACTTTCCGGACATATGATCCATAACCAGACATATTGGCGGTTACAACTAAGGTTTCAGTTTTCAGGCGTTAGAGCGGTTTTCAGACCGGTAGGCGGTTTACTGACAGTTCGGCGTTAACATTTTGTCTGGGCGGTTATCTGCCATGTAGGTGTTTCGAGTCAGCTGGGCATATACCAGTCATTTGTTTTTCATTTTGGGATTCACGATTCGTGTCGGTCGTTAGCAGTTATATTTGCGGTTTCAAGTCAAGCGATCGGTCACCAGTCATGTGGGTGTTAATCTGTCACGTGTGCGGTTATTCTCATGTTTTACAGTCAGAAATAATGTGAGCGGTTACAAGGTATATGGGTTGTTCCTGTCATGTGGCCGGAATTACAGTTAGTGGTCAGGTACAACTCATGAAGGTGGTCACTAGTCAGGTTGACATTTGTCAGACATGTATATATAAAGTTTTTAGCCATTTATTGCGTTATCAGGCAGGTACCTAAAATTTGGTCGGTTATCAGTCATGTAGGCTTTATCAATTATGTTCTTGGTTGCAAACACACAGTCAGTCACCAATTATGTACGCGGTGAACATAATTCTGCCAAAACCCTTCTCAGACAAAATCCCTTTCCTTACTTTTATCAATACATTAATGTCATTCAACCGTGAAAGTTTTAATAAGATCCAACCATTAGGTTATGACAAAATGTGCCTCGCGCATATAACAAATTCATCGTACCTTTAGCGTTAATTTTTTAAACGTTACAGTCGTTTCGTAATAAAAACGCCCTCGGGAAGTGAATCTTTTGATAAGGCAAGATAAATAACTTAGCTTTTGGACAGAGATTTTATCCTATGTTACAAAACGGTATTTTTAGCAATTTGCTATTTTATAAGCAAAGGTGAATTGGCATTTTTGTGTGAAACTTGAATATATTCATTTTATTATATAATTTCAGTGACTAAATATTTTAAGTTAAATCTATATCAAAGATTGTTGCAATCCGATAAAAAATCAAGTATATTATACATGATTTATTTCTTCGCATGAAACTAGAAAAGGATTAAAAAACGAGTGTTTCCAACAGTAAAGATCTAGTTCCTTATTAAATATATAAACTTTGAGTAGAAAAGATGTTTTCCCCTCCTTCTCCTCCTCCTCATCATCAGCAGCAGCAACAGCAGCAGCAGCATCACCACCACCACCACTACCACCATCATCATCATCATCATCATCATCATCATCATCATCATAATCATTATCATCACCACCACCACCACCACCACCATCATCATCATCATCATAATCATTATCATCACCACCACCACCACCACCACCACCACCATCATCATCATCATCATCAATCATCAATCATCATCAGCAGCAGCATCATTATCATCCTCCTCCTCATCACCACCAATCATCATTATCATCATTATCATCATCATCAACATTATCATTCGTCAATTATTTCTTTAAAAATAGATTAGAACAAAAGAAACACATGGGAAATCCAAAAGTTATTTTAAGCAAATATTGTTTTATTATTTGATTCGTGCCGAGCCTGATATATTACAAAAAGATCAGACAGTAACATGCTTTTCTGTTTATCATACCTCAACGTCCCCGACTTCAAAGAAATACTGAAAAATATCGCTAAAAAGCTGCCGTTTTACCGGGAAAGAATATGATATATATATTATTTTAGAAAGTACTAGTCGCATTATTACAGTTCCTTAAGCTTTTTTACAATAATTATCACACAAGTAATCAAAAGGAGTACTGTGTTTCAGGCTCTGATATTATATCAGGGATAATCAGCAATTGACGATGTGTTCCGACAAGTAAAGGAGAAAAATTACGGAAAAAATTAATGCAGGTACACAGGTATATAAATTATATACACAAACATATTGTTCATGTAAGTAGTATAGGAAATTTTGTAAATAATTCACATGATGTTTATTGACTTTGAACTGCGATCATATGAACTATTTCCTGTCAAATTTATCTACTATTTCCTGTCATATCAACTTTTTGTATATGAATACTTAATATAATTATGTTCTTGAACTTTGTAAAATAAATAAATACTTTTGATAAATACTATTGATAAATGTTCCCTTATACCAATATTTGTATGATGCGACTGCAATACCAAGACCCGATAGCAACATATTTTGTGATAAGACAGTGTTATTAGGGCACTGATTGAGAACACTAACATACTCATCCCAGTTTCTGTAACATCCAATAATACATTACGATTTATGTAAAATGAAAACAAAAATAAATGGGAACAATGCACCATTAAAATACACAAATAGTACCTCGAATATTGTTTTAAAATCAAGCAGTGTAGGTTCTAACGCGCTTATAAATTAAATGTAAGACAGGAGTTTATTTCCGATGCACTTCCTTCAGTGCCTGGCCAATCTTTATGAAAATGGTCGTTGAGAGGTTGTCTACAATACGAGAGAACATCGTTCAGCATAATATTGCTGCAATAGCTGAAAACAGAAATATGTCTTGAATCAATTTCTTTCTAAACAAACATTTCAAAATTTCGTAAGATAGTCCCTTGCAAAAATACATCACAATTCCTGCCCTCTGCAGAAAATTAAAGATTAAGCTAAAACAGAAGTTTGGTAACACAATATTTTCTGCTAAATTGATGGCTAAATATTCAATTAATTGTACACATATGTTCATTATGTGATGCTCTGCCAACAAATTGGTTCTTCTGAACAAGATGATTGTATAAGCTTTAAACACTATTCCGCCCTTAAACAAACTGAATATCAAACTCCCATTCTGTATTCTGATTAGAAACATACACATCCGGTTTTAATTCGATTTTCTTATATGTTTCCACTATTTTCGCTATGTTACCTTAATTCTCAAATCGTCTTTAATAGCATTTTAGACATTTGCTTGCGTGTTGTTAAAAATATGCCATGTTTTGCTACATCAGCCTAACTGGTTATAGAAGCGATACGAATTAATATTTCAATGCAACAAATATTTTAAAATGGTACTATATATTGACAGACAAGCTGAAGAGTGGATCATCTAGGAACGAAGCATATAGCAGTCCAGGTCTACCGCAGTCAGGTAACACGATATACAAAAAAGGATTTTCCTTTTTTTATTACCCCGTAACTGTATATTTTAAAGTTTTCCGACACTTAACTAGAATAGCGAGTATTTGATTAATAAAACGGTTTTAAGCGATCTTACTTGTTCTGTTTAATATTGTACTATATATTCACAGACAAGATGAAGAGTGTATCATCTAGGAAAGAAGCATATAACAGTCCAGGTGTATCGCAGTCAGGTAACACGATATGAAAAAAGGATTGTCCCTTTTTTATTGCCCCGTAACTTTATATTTTTAAGTTTTCCGACACTTACCTAGAATAGCGAGTATTTGATAAATGAAACGGTTTTAAGTGATCATCCTTGTTCTGTTTGCATACAGGTAACACTTATGTTTGTGATTAATGATCGAACCAGTGTGCCTTTAAACATTTTAACACCACATGTTGCGCAATCGCCGTTCCAAAGCAATAGCTGAAGCTTTATTATCTTTATATTTCGTGTTGTGTTTTACACATGTATATTGTCGTGTATTGTTTAGACAATAACCATTTTGCCATAAACAAAACACTATCGGGTAGTAACAATACTTTCTCTTCTGATTATGTTTCCGGACTTTTCTTATTTCAATACATTTACTGGTTGTTTAAGCAAATTTTCATTTTAGACCGGTGTCGGTATAAAATGAAGGGCAGCGATATAACGCTGATTAAGCTTCATTACAATATGGTGAAAGACGAGAGTACATACAAGGATGGTTTCAGGTAACTTATCGAAAGTTCTAGTAGAAAACAGAAACATTTTGTTTGATTAAATGCACGATTAAGCAAGTCATTATTTAATTACAATTTTGGTCGTTTAACTATTTTTTTAAAAAGGATTTCAAGCACAATAATGTTTCATGCGAGACATATAGCGTTGTTAGTCAGACTGCAAATCGTCGAAGAAGAATCGCAAGAGAGGAGAACCGCTGGCCCCTCGAAATACCATATCAGATAGACACAGGATTTGGCAAGTTCTTATTGAATGATATCGAAGTTATTATATAATGCAATGTTTTATACGTTTACTTCAATTAACACCTATTTATTTAAGTTCGATTGCATCGAACGTCTAAGGCTTATTATAAAGCTCTCGTGTCCGTTTCCTGTGTAGAAGCAATGCTTGATGTCTTTCGTGGAGATCTAAACTGGCAGATATGCATAGAACAACATACCACGAAATGAACGTTATTGTTTATGGTGTAATGACACTGATTTAGGAGACGAGTATTTTTTCATATGTTAATGCCGATGTTACACTTATTTAAGAAAAAACAAGCAAATTCGTTGAAGTGATATCCCCCGCCAATATTCTTCTGGACACAAAAGTGTGATATTTGTCACTCAAAAAAGCATTTTTCAAGATACAAATTGCCATAACCCCTTTATTATCCAATGGTGTACAATGCCATTTGGCGTGCATCATCCTCTTATCCATATATATATACTCATACCAAGTTTCAATGAAATCCGCAAAAGCACTTCCAAGATATGGCTCCGGACATAAAAAACATTTTTCCAAGATACAAAGGTCCATAACTCTGTTATTCACAGATGGTGTACAATGTCATTAGGCGTGCATCATCCCCTTATCCATATATATATACTCATACCAACTTTCATTGAAATCCGCCAAAGCACTTCCAAGATATGGATCCGGACACAAAAGTGCCGGACGGACGGAAGGAAGGACGGAAAGACGGACGGAATGACGGAAAGACGGACGGAATGACGGAAAGACGGACGGACGGAAGGACGCACAACGCCAAAACAATAATCCTCCGCCTATGGCGGGGGATAAAAATGTATTAGCAGTACATTTTGTATTAACCCATCTGTGTATAAATTCCCCAAATCATTAGTTTCTTGTGAAAGATTAGTAATTCCCAATGTATGCAAATATATAAAAGAAGCTCTAGTTAAACGAAGTACGATCCTAAATAATATTGTTTAATAGATTTCAACACCCCCTCGACAGAACTTACGTGTTCTTACCATATATTATTTGTATTTGTATTTGTATTTGAATTGACTTTATGTTATATAATGTTATTTTATTATTCGCATTCACGTGACATAATATAATGTGTATTTTTGAGTTTGAAGACGATTTACTATTATATAAGTCTGAATAAACTGTGATTGTCCGTCTGTGTCTACAGAACGACACCACAGTGCAGATCAAACCCGTTACCTCTCGGTTGCAAGGCGGGCACCATATCGACTATGCCTATGTGGCCTTTCATACGTTTAAATAAATATTCTAACACGTTGTTTAATTGCCAATAATAGCGCCAGCAATGTTATCAAATAAAACTTTTGTTCGCATTGTTAATGAGTAATATTTTTTCAGGTCATTTTTAGTATTTATTTTGTCATTTTCATGGCCTTGTGCTATCAATAGGGCTCACGCACTCTCGCGCTTTGGAACTGTTAAGCGTTTTATTAACAGAAATATATCACGAACAAAATGGAGTTGTTGAAAAAGATATCATACGACATATACTATTTGAGCTGCAATATATTGATGATATAGAATGATATGAATATATTCAATTATGAAATACAGAACAGATTTGTTAAAACATCGACCCTCATTGGGCTTACTTCAACGATATTTTAATTTACTTGAGTGCTTTAATTATTGCAGATACCAATGAAATCCTCACCATTAAGGAAGCTATGTATCAATGAAGCAGACACACGTGCTTGCACTTAAAACCGCGGACAGACCAATACGACCGTATCATATTCAACCCTGACGAGTGTGTAGTTGTATTGCATGATGTTGTAAATCATATACTAATTATTCATGCTATTGGTTTGATGTAACAATTTGTTCTTTCAACAAATTAAATTTACCTTTACCTTTTAAGTTAGTATTTGTGTCGGTATAATTTTGAAAACAAAAACAAATAATCGACATAAATGTTGTTTGAAAAACAGGTTAAAAACTAATAAAAAAATCAACTGCCGATTGCTTGTATGCGGTACAATAACTAGAAAATACTTTGAGCCTCGTTCTAAAAAACTGGGCTTAACGCATTTGCGTAAAGTCCTAGATTAGCTTGTGCCTTTGGATGTTTTGGAATATTTCATTTAAAGGAAGTCTCTTGTAAACTAACGGTTTGCACAGGGTTTTCTAGAACGACACTTTACGCGCATACATTAAGCCCAGTTTTCCCAGATCGAGGATAATTTATGTCTTTAACTTCGCCTATTTTCCCACCAAGCCGCTGCGAGTCGTTTGTAGGGAGAGCAACAGGGTCCCAATACATTTTCCTGGATCGGCAAACGTGTATGACGGTACATTGTAAATATCGATTTCATTGGCGTCACGATTGCAGTAAAGTGCTTATTGTAAGTCAAGTAACTGATCAAGTGGTCGAATGATGACCAATATTTCTTCCTTTAAAATGACTGGTCTTGGGACACATACAAGTGCAACATTGCATTTATTCATTCATTTTTGTAGCTTTCGTGTTTTTTTTACTAATCTCAATATCGACAATAAACGCCTAACGGCACCGAAAACGGTATGATTTTGTATACATTATGTTTATGGTGAATGTAAACTGAATCGGCAACCGTGTCGTAAGTTTGTATGCAGTTGCAAATAATTTAATTAAATATATTTATACTGCGTGTGTGTTGTCCCCTACCACAAACAGTTTTGCTAATATTTAATACGATATATTATGAATTTGTATTGAACTAAACATGTATACGGAAATAATATTTAACACTGAGTTGTCAATTTTTGACACTAAATTGACGTATATATTGCATTCCTCATACTGTTTTTGAATGCAGTTTCACATAAGTTTACCAGATATCTGCATCATCTATGTCCACTATGAGACTCACGCTAATCTATTAACACCGTAATTGCTATGCGGAATAAATAGGTCAGTTTCAGATTGCTGCATCCGATAATGCTCTGAGACATTTGATAAGCAATGGACTCAGTTATTTGTTCATTGATGAGCTGACATTTTACATTGTAGTTACCGATCATTTTACACGAGATTGGGCACGCCATTGGTCAATACCATGAGCACATGACGGCAGACCGGGATAATTGCCTCACTGTTAATTATGAAAACATTAACATCACATCCTACATACAATTTGACAAACTCTACGCGGACCAATATCTCGATTTTAACAAGACGTATGACTATCACAGCATTCTGCATTACGGCAAACATGTAAGTATCCACTTGTTTTAAATAAACAGCTACTTCTTTTTGGTTTAAACCTATTTATTTTAGTTCGATTGCATCGAAAGGCTCAGACTTATTCGAAACGCTATCGATTTCCTTTCCTGGGCCTAGAACCAGAACTTAGTGTCTTTGGGGGAGATCTAAAAAACGCTCCGACAGTGGGGATCATACCCGTGATCTCCCGGTCGCTAGACGGACACCATAACCATTGCACCACGGCGACCTTACTTCTTTATTCGTCCGACGTGTTCAAGTGTGAGCTAATCCGGTCTTTCAATGTTTATCGAACGTCGTTTTCCTTACAAATTATTTAAAGAACATCTTCTCTGAAATATTTGGCATAAATGAAACAAACACAGCACGAATTAACCTTTAACAAATATCCTTCGATATTTTGAATATCACAGGAACATTATAAACATCGTCGTAGCATGAACCAATAGCTATATTTAAAAATATGTTCACACCAATTTACATTGAATGAACAACGTACACTTTTTTAACATTAATGACCAGGAATATGCTGTCGATGATTCTTGATTATCGGTGATTTCACGAAGAAAACATACACACATTATCAGGTCTTTGACGAAAGCTTATTCATGAAATATATTTACAGCGGATCTATTTTTTACAGTTTTTCGCCAACCCAAGCAATGCCATTTCGATGGAACCGACTAACAAAAATTACTCGGATATAATTGGAGAAGACCAAAACACCTCAGCTTCCATGATGTACAAATTGTAAACGCCATGTTTAAATGCTCAGGTTGAACCTAATTATTTTCACGAGGAAATTTAGCTCCTATTATTTCCAAGGAAGTCGTGTTTGTAACCATGATTCATGGCCGTACTAGGATAACTTTATATGAAGGTTAGATCAATTGGCCATTACAAACGAACCTATGAACTTCAAATACACGTTTAAATGATCGGTTCATAAAAAAAATATTGAAAAAGAGGTAACCACATAGTAGAAATTGCATATTTAAGTTAATATGCTTATCTTTCCGGATCGGAAGTCTTTTAAATGATTTCTAGAAAACCGATCGGCATCAACAATTCACATAAATCAAGTCTTGTTCTATGTGCAGTTGTTGGTATGTTTTTGTGTACACGTATGTCGACTTCTTGATATAAGAAGAATAACACTTTAAGGTTTAAATTGGAGAAACTAATACAGTGAGAGTGTCTAAATCCGCCATTTCTCTTAAAATTAAGCTGCTTGTTAATTTTTATGCACATAATCCGTGTTTAAAAGCAATTATTTGTTTTGGGTTTAAAACGAAAAACACAACTCCATTTGATAATACAAATGCATGTTACACATAAATTATAATTCTTGTAAGAAAATTAAGCAACACCATAATTTAATATTTCATTCATTTTGTATTATAATAATACGTTATAAATAATGTTTACACCGTGTATTAAACCAATGGAATGTCGAACAACGTTGTATGAACTTTCTTGACATTCTGTGTATACCTGCTATTGTAGAAAAATGTGCTCACGTAGAATGCCCGAAGGGTGCATTTGTGGAGAAAAACTGCGAATGCTTCTGTCAAGGACCTCTCAACGATCCTGTTCAACGATGCAACAACCCGAAAGGAAGGGGCTTACCAGTCGAAAACATATAAATGATCTCACAAAATCGCAGTAACCAGCCTAATTTGACAATTATTTTGATTTTCAAAGACTGTAGGTTACTGTAAAAGAAATTTCAAATCTTCTCCATTCCTATCAGTTAATACATAACTATCAAATTAATCGGTCAATATTTGTAAATGGCTTCGATTTAAATTTGTTCGATTGCCAATTTTTCCCTGGCTTTAGATTTGCTAGTGTGTAAAACGGTTTAGTTTAAGTACTTGTACATGTATGCATGTTAACTGCGAGACAGATGTGTGGTGTTGGCAGCAACACCTAAATGTAATTGTTGAGCAAGTGTAAATAATCCACACTTCACATACCTATTAGAAACCCATTCTACACATAGCCACAAAGTGAGTGTTTAGTTGATATTTTCTTTAAATAGTGTTAATATAAATAACATTTTTTTACAAAAAATGTTTCCAGGACGCTCACATTTTGACTATAACCTTACATAATGTAATAGTGTACACACGTGTTGTTTTTATCTTACAAACGACACGTTTGTAGCCTTAGATCACATGTAAATATGTCACGGTGTAGATATTTGATTTTTCGTCTCTTTGAAATGTCTTTAGAGTTCTGTGAAGCCCCGGATATTGAGTTTTCCAAAAACTGAGTTTACTCAGTTTACTCAATACAAGAAAAGGTATTACTTGAGGATCTGTCTGGTACTCGGTACCCGGACAGAACTGTTCTCACAGTGGAGAATCCCCATTGCTCCAAAAAAGGGACCGTCAAATATACATGTTAAAGAGGCCAATGGGTTGTGCATTTTAACTGAAAACCAGGTAATATCCGATTAAGAGAATCTTCGTTCTGAATACTGCTCTTGAACAACCATGTACAAAACCAACATAAATAGTAATTACAGAATTTGATACGTATGGGAAAAATAATTATATATTGTATAAAAAAACCGTTACAGGCCGTCGTCCATAATATTTTAGGTGAATGTAAAAGTATGTTAGACAGGCACATAACTATAGGTGACGTTGGCTGATTAGGGCTTATTTATTGAAAAGCACGTTTATCATTAGGAAATAATGTATGACGATAAGATGAAACGAACTATGTGCAGTACTGGGGCTCCCGCACTGTACTCGCACCAGCGTGAGGTCCAGTTTTTCTGACGACTTGCTTAAGTACCAATGTGTGTAAATAAACACAAGTTCTGTTTCTATCTAGATCGCTGTTTGTACAACACGTCCCGATATAACTTCAAAGCGTCCCAAACCGATTTGATTCAGTACCAATGTTTGGATTTAGACATATGCTAATGTATTTAAGTAATTTAAACGTTTCTATACTCAATATAAGTATTATTCATTTTATGAAATAAATATCAATAGTCATTTTGACAATAAATGTAATCACTTAATGTTAATTGTGTTAATCACTCAAATAAAATGGCAAGCTCAACTTTTATATACCATAATAAGAAGCTAAAATGCTATCACTTACATGTCTCCATTTCTATTTCTCTTTTCTTAGACAGAATACTTGCTACTCGAAGCAAAACCGCATTTTGATATAGAAATTTTAGCCGCGTTTCATGGCCGCAACAAGTCATGCTTGTTTGCGTCCCTAACAACATGATTTCGGACATATTTATCTTTATATACTTCAATACAGGAACATACGTTGTGGGTAATGTTATTGCTTAAAATGAGAAACCATTGTTTCTGAATATATACAAGTAAATTCAATACGCAAAGTGTAAGTATTGTTAAGGAAAACGTGTGCATTTGGAAAGACCACATTGATAGCAACTTATTAAAAGTCTTCACAACTGCAATTGAGACAGGCTTTACAACTGCTACATTAATGACGTGTCATAATGACTTGCGTTATGACCTATATAGTTAGTGAACAAGAATCACCTAATCACCTTTTTATTTTATTTTCCTAGGTGCACGTAACGTGCATCGCACCAAAAGGTATTTCAGGTTAAAATTCTACTTGCAAAGCTTCCAAATGGGTTCCTGAATTGCCGAATTGCGATGCAGGTAAAAAAATGCTGTCATGTTGATCGAACAAAACAACTTTCAGTAAACATATAATGCAACATCATCCATGTATTTTCAATAATCGTTCCGCCAGAAGTCCACTATAAGTTGTAGATTGTATAATAGCGAATACAAACACAAATACGTAAAAAATTCAACGATAGATTGGAACAATTCAACAATAAAGAGTACCAACAGAAATGGTCATGCCTATTAAATCCTGTTTTTCAGTTTTGTATTGAAGCCCACCAAAGGTATTCCCCTTAATAATTGCTTGCAAAATCCAAACCCTTTTCAGCGGCAGATTGAACGTTTGAGTAGTGACTAAAAAGATAAATAATAGCTATTGTCTGCAAGGACCAAACCTTTTCTACAGCGGAGGATTAAATAATGCCCAAACAAAAACAAACATTTATATGACTGAAATCTTAATTTTCGATGTTGGGGTATTTTGGACGATTGGGATTTCCTTATTAATTGTAAAAAGCTCTACAGTCTTAACCTTTTAAGCGAGAAATAATTCGATTGAGAACTTGCCACAACATGGACAATCTTTTCAAAGCAAGGGTTAACACGGACGGTGATGTTATCAAAAATTATCTGGCATTAAGTCTGTTAAAGATATTATTAAAGACAATTGACAATTTGTGTCACTATGAGAGCTACAAATCAACATGAAGAAACAAGTAAACGTTCTAAAGTATAAAGGCAACATTTTTATTTTACATACATGTACTTTGCCCAAGTGAAAAAAAATTAGTTGAAGAGTATAATTAAAGAATCAATGTCATCAATCCATGCGTTCATATCTTCAATAATACAATCCTGTTTATTTATAGAAGTGCGTGCTGAGTTAATTGATGGACCCAATAAACATTCTAGCGTGTAGAAATAATTATTGGGAAACTTCGCGGTACCGTATGTCACAGATTCATAATTGTGGTCACTATAAAGATGCAGGTTTTATATGTAGCCCTAAATGCGGTGAGTAGAGACCAATATGTAGACATTGCAAAATAAATTCAAGAACCTATGTATAGTGAAGAATCTGGGGTATATGCAGTCTTAAGAGAAAAGTATGTATTGTAATGAGTGATGAACAAGATATAGCCATGATTAATTTTTGATACCATCATTCAAGCACGTGAACATGCTGGAGTAATATGTAGCCCCCCCCCCCCCCCGACCAAAAAAAAATCGAATTATGGAATGTCGGACGGAATTACAGTTTACGAGTATATTGTCATGCCCTAGATTGTTTATGAAAACATGTGTTTATGTACATGTACATAGTTCATTTTTACTGTTTATGTTTTGCATCTAAATGACTATATTTATTTATTTAATGCTTTTATTGGATGCTGTGTGGAAGTTAGAGCTGATAACAGCCGATGCCTACCTTTTGCGCTTCTTTATTATTTGTAATATCCTTTTTAAAAGTCTCATTTTATTAGCGTCTGTCAATGTGGCAGCCATTTTTGCATAAACAGGAAGTTGATTTCCTGATGCTGACATAAGTGCACTCTGGGTAGTTTACAGTGACTACAGTATTTTGACAGACTAGTCATACGATATCATTTGTTAAATACTCGTATTCCTTCTTAAAAATTGTTTAAAAAGGTAATAGTTGTCTTTATAAATGATTTATTTATTTAATTGATATGTATTTGACTTCTGTTTCATAGTAATATTGTCAGAAATATCGTTTTAATATCAGTGACATTTACCGTGTCAAGAACGCTCAAATTCTATTGTGCGCTCTTGCGCGCTTTGCTGCGCGTTGTTTGTGCGATTTTTGTGCACAATTCATATGTGCGCTTTTACGTTATTATTGCACAACGTTATGTGTGCGCTTTTCGAGAGTATAAAAGGCACTGAAATTCTCATTCAAGGACTCTGAACTTTGTTTTCCTAGGTGTGAGACCTATTTTATTTTTCTTATATAAGCATTTAAAATATAGTTTTCAATAAAACTTAGCTATTAAAAATTAAGACTGAATTTTATAAATAATTTAAACTGCATTTGTCATCTTTTTAGGACATTATAAAATAGAGAGTGCAAATACTTGACATGTACGTGTATATTGCTGTATTATAATGTAAATATCTGAGAATTAATCTGTCTGTTAAGAAATATATATATTGAAAGTTGTTATTTATTTATTCGTTTTGAATGAATAAAATTTAGAAAGGTTATAAATCTTGAGTTTATATTTTTCTTTGACAACTTTTAAACAACTGAATAGGCAAAATGTTATTCTTAGTTTACTGTTTATCAGAGTCCATTTTAGTTCCATGTTAAACTTGAACAAAAGCTTCAAGTTTGGAAAAGTTAAAGAAATTGAAGTAAAATCCCAGCTACCGCTCGGCTCGTGACATAATTTATGGTGGCAGCGAAGTGGAATCTTTGATTTCTACATAGATTCAGCGATTGAATCCAGTCTTCGAAAGCAAAATGTCAGACTCCGAATCAGAGCAAGAGAATGAAGTATTCTTCAGAACAGCAGCTAACCAGCATTCTGAAGAACCATATCAAGAAAATAAAACAGCACCAACATCATCTAAGTCCAGTACCCCTAGATTAAACAAAAGTGTTTCCAACGTAGAAATGTCAAATGGCAATACAACCGACTGGATGAAAGATGCAGTCACAAATATGGTGTCAATGCAAAATCAGATGTCAAATGCTTTACAGAATGTTACAACACTTCTAGCAAATTTATGTGATAAAAACAACAAACAAGTACAAATTTCCCCCCAGGAACAGGAAGCAAACAATAACCATTTCCGTAATTACAGAGGTCAGGGTGAACAAATGTGGGACATTGGCTACCAGCACCCAAGGGAGAGCAGGTCTTATGACAGGCAAACAAGAAGTGTAAACCCTCATAAATGCAGTTCAAGCATGAAAATCCCTTCTTTTACTGGCAAAGATGAGTGGAAAGTATGGATTAACAGGTTTGAAATTATTGCTGAAAGACTTCATTGGAATGAAGAAGAAAAACTTGACAATTTATTACCAAAATTGCAAGGCAGTGCTGGTGAATTTGTGTTCACTCAACTGAATCATGAAGTTTTAACAAACTATAGAGAACTTGTTAGTGAAATTAACAACAGATTTAGGGTCATAGAAACTCCAAGAACTTTTGCTGTAAAATTTAGCAAACGAGATCAGAAAGTAGGTGAAACAGCTGAGGAGTATGCTGCGGAACTTAAACGTCTGTATGACAAAGCCCATACAAGGAGAGACTACAGAACACGGCAAGAAGATTTAGTGAGAAGATTCCTGGACGGTCTACAAGATGAAGAAGTGCGGTCAGAAATTGAGTTTATTAAGGAACCCGAGGACATTGATGAAGCAGTGTACCATGTTGTAAATTACATACAAACCAGAACTAGGCATCAATTTCACGATGACAGAAAGAGAAAATTTGTGCGTAGAACTTCGGGATCAGAAAATGCAATAGATTATGAAGTGATTGAAACAGATAATGACGGCACTAGCCAACATGCCTATAGAGTCCCAAACAAGAGCCAGCAAAAGCAATTTAATTCAGAAAATACAAAAAACATGTGACATGAAGACTGATATTTCAGGAGAGGCTGCAAAAAGCAAAGAAACTGATGTATTGCAACAAGTTCTTGAAAAACTAAATCAGTTAACCCAAGCCCAACAACAACAACAAACTACTGAACATGGTTTTAAGCAAAAACCCAAGACAATTAAGTGTTATTCTTGTAACCAAGAAAATCATTTTGCTAGGGATTGTCCATTGAAGAATGCCAGGTATCAGAATGGGCAAGTTGCAAGAAAAGACTTTTATCAAAATCAGCCTTTAAACATGAAAGGACCAAGCCGATTGGCCGAGGGGAGGTCCTGGCAAGCATAAATGGCCATGATGACTCAGCAAGTGTAGCCGAAGAAATTGTGCGGCGCAAAAGAGCATTTAGTAGTGGTGTCTATATCAAAGGTAATATTGAAGAAGTGCCAGTTATTTTAACAACTGATACCGGAGCAACAAGAACAATCATTTCAGACAGAGTTTACAATAAATTGGACCCTAAAATTAGACCTCAGCTTAACAAATCAGCTTGTTTGACAGGTGCAAGTGGAATTCCTTTAAAAGAATGTGGAAAAGCAATTTTTTAATATTGAATTAGGGCCAGTTTCAATGTACAAAGAATTGATTGTTGCTGAAATTGAGGATGATGTTTTGTTAGGAATAGACATTCTGCAAAATGATGATGGAGGTCCCGCAGATATACTTTTGTCGAAGGGAGTCATAGTTTTGAAAGGCAAAAATATACCATGTATTCAAATTGGAATGAAAAACGATGTTCGAAAAGTAACAGCAGCTGACCATTTCATCACTCCACCTCTCAGCGAAGCGGTCATTGATGTGTTTATTGAGCGTAAAGAATTAGATGATGTGTCTCAAAAAACAGATTTTATTGTAGAACCTACACAACACTTTTGTGAAACATATCCATTGAAGATGGCCTCAGTATTAGTTGATATAAATAGAAACCCGACAAGCAAAATACGTCTTTTAAATCCATTCCCATATAGTGTGGATATTAATCAAGACTCAGTATTAGGCCAAGCCGAACAAATTGACAGTATAAAAAGTACACTTAAAGGTCAAGAACACACAGAGGAAGAGGACAATTATTTCTCAGTACGCCGAGTTACTTTAAGTCACAAATCGGAGCAAATTATCAATAAGGTGCAAGAAGAAATATCCTTAGAAAATAAAGAAATTCCAGAACACTTACAAAAATTGTACTATACGTCGGTTAAAAATTGCAATGAAGAAGAAAAACAAGTCATAGCAAAGCTGCTCATTAGATTTCAAGATAGTTTTTCTAAAAATGACCTTGACATAGGTTTGACAAACTTAACAGAGCACCCTATCAATACAGGTGATGCACAACCAGTGAAACAAGCTTCAAGAAGAGTGCCAATGGCTTATGCGGAAGCAGAAAAAAAGGCAATAGAAGAGCTACTGGACAAGGGAGTAATAAGAAAAAGTACGTCACCATGGGCAAGCCCTATTTTGTTTGTTATGAAGAAAAATGGACAGGTCCGACCATGTATAGATAATAGAAGAGTAAAGGCCCTTGTCAAACCAGATGGATTTCCCCTGCCGCGAGTGCAAGATTGCCTAGATGCTGTAGCTGGTGCTCAATATTTTAGCACATTTGACCTTACTAGTGGATATTTCCAGATCCCACTCAAAGAAGAAGATATACCAAAAAGTGCATTTGTCTGTAAATATGGACATTATGAAATGTTGAGAATGCCGTTTGGACTCAACAATGCTTGTTCAACCTTTCAGAGGACAATGGAGCTTGCTCTTCAAGGTTTACAATGGGAAACATGTCTTATTTATATTGATGATGTGATTGTCTTTGGCAACGATTTTAGCCAGCATATGAGCAGAGTGTATGAAGTTTTAGAGAGAATAGAAGCTGCTGGATTGAAGTTGAAGCCCGAAAAGTGTGAAATCTTACAGGAAGAAGTCTTGTTTCTTGGGCATGTGGTATCGAAACAAGGAATAAAGCCTAACCCAATCAATGTTGCAAAGATAGTTCAGTGGCCGGTACCCACAAATGTCAAAGAGGTCAGACAGTTTGTTGCTATGGGATCATATTACCGTAGATTTGTTAAAGATTTTGCCAAACTTGTTAGACCAATGGTAGAGCTCACGATGAAAGATGTGACATTTAAGTGGCATGATGACTGCCAAAGGTCTTTTGAAGATCTCAAGAAGATTCTGATCAGTCCAAATATAATGGGATATCCACTTCAGGTTGGAGAATTCTGCTTGGACATTGACGCCAGTGACGTTGGCAATGGAGCTGTACTTCACCAAAACCAAGATGGCCGTGAACGTGTTATCGCATATGCAAGCAGAGCACTTAACAAGAATGAAAAAAACTATTGCGTAACTGAAAAGGAACTTCTTGCAATCCGTTACTTTGTTGAATACTTGTTAGGCCGAAGATTTGTTGTGAGAAGTGACCATCAAGCATTAAAATGGCTTTTCAAGCTTAAGGAACCAAGAGGAAAAATAGCAAGATGGATTGAAATCTTGTCACATTATGACTTTTCTGTTGAATACAGACCAGGACACAAGCAAGGTCACTGCGATGCCTTATCAAGGTGTAGAAACCCAAGAGACTGCGACTGCAATTTAGAAGACATGAATGAGCCTCTAAAGTGTGGTCCGTGTAAGAAGTGCACAAAAAAAGCACAAGACATGGTTCATGAAGACTTTTTAAATGATTGTTTGACGGGAGTAAATGCAACCTGCAAAGGGCAAACGTGCGATACCCAACCAATAAGGTCAACAAAACAAATGGAAGACAAGCCTGAATGTTCAGGACTTCAAACTCAGCTTCCAAACTTTGTACCATGGGCATGCAATAAATCATTAGAAGACCTTCAGAAGTTACAATCTTTTGACCCAGATATAAGCTGTATTTTGGAGGCGAAAAAAACAAACAAAAGGCCCAGCTGTAATGACATCTTAGCACTCAGCCCAGCTTCGAGACACTATTGGGTTCTCTGGGATGTTTTATTTGTTCGAGATGGATTATTATTTAAGAAATTCATAAGACAGAACCAAACTGATGACCACTTGCAATTTATTGTTCCATTTGTTATGAAAACTGATGTTCTTTTTGAACATCACAACTCTGTAATTTCAGGTCATTTGGGTGTTAAGAAGACCTTAGAGAAAATTCGGCAACGGTATTTTTGGTATGCAATGAAGACTGATGTCCTTTTGCATGTTAAGAGGTGTGACACATGTGCTGCGAACAAAAAGCCAATGAAGACACCTCGAGCGCCTATGGGTTCAATTACAACAGGTGCACCATTTGATGTGCTTGCAACAGACTATCTTGGTCCACTGCCGCTCACAGACCGGGGTAACAGATATATTCTGGTGCTAACTGATCTTTTCAGTAAATATGTTGAAGTAATAGCTGTACCTGATCAAAGCGCAGAGACGTGCGCATCTTGCATTCTCAATGAATACATTTCAAGGTGGGGTTGTCCGCTAAACATCCTTAGCGATCAAGGTCGAAACTACGAGAGCAAGGTCTTCAAGGAGTTGTGTAGAATGCTGGAGATAAGAAAGATAAGGACCAGTCCACGAAACCCACAGTGCAACGGTCAAACAGAGCGTTTTAACAAGGCCTTGGTGCGTATGATAAAGGCATACCTTTGTGGAGAACAAGACCAATGGGATAAGAATCTAGGATGCCTCGCAGGAGCTTATAGAGCCACACCTAGTGAGTCCACCACATTGACCCCAAACCTTCTTACCATTGGCAGAGAAGTCCGTTTACCATCAGAGTTGGTGTTTGGTAGCACAACAACATGCGACAACAACACTATTACATCGTATGGAGATTATGTCGACTGGCTGCGGTCAAGATTTCAAAAGGCACATCAGGTAGCAAGGGATCACCTTGGGGCTGCTGCCAAGCGCAACAAAGCAATTTATGATGCAAGAGTGTCAATAAACATTTACAACACTGGTGATGTTGTTTGGTATCTCAATGAAGCAAGAAAGCCTGGAATAGCACCGAAGTTAGAACGAACATACGATGGTCCTTTTCTGGTGAGCAAGAAAATTTCATAAGTGAATTTCAAGTTACAACTAGACAAACAAGGAAATGAAAAAATTGTTCATCATAATAAACTCAAGCCATACGAAGGAGATCAAGTGCCAAAATGGATTCTGAAAGAACAACGGAAGTTAAAATTTTAAACCATGATGTTTCATATTGTGTTTTAATATATTTTGTGTGCAGTTATAAAATTTGTTTTAGTGATGTACATGAGTGTAAACCAACATTGTATGAACTTCATTGCATTAGATGATGCAGAGAAAAAGATTATATTGTTTATTTATTTGTGTCTTAAAAATGTGTATTTTAAAACTGTAAAAGTATTTGCACCTCAAAAATCACAATGGATACATAGTTATGGAAAAAAATCAGCTCTTGCGATTGTTGTAATAAGTAATGTCAACAAAAGAAAGCAGTATTTGTGCTGGAATAGTGCTAATGTGATTCTGTTATAGAAGAGATGTATTGTTAACTTGTGGCATGATTAAGTTGTGAAGTTAAAATGTCAGAGAGTTGTTTAAAGTCTTAAGAACGGGTATTCACGGTATTGAATAGGGAAAGATTGACCTTGAGTATGGTCGGGAATGAATCACCATGTGTGATGGGCAATGAGCCGGGAACCGATTGATAAAATGCAATGATTAAGAATAAGAACGGGTTTTGAGTCTGACAAAATAATTGTTATCAAGGTAACAGTGTAACAGAAAGCACAGCAGTGAATTTGAGAGTTGTCGTCATTTTGCATTTGAATTTTCGTCAGTGAAATGATTCAGTGTAATTTGGTGTTAAATTCATCAGAATTTGAACGAAATCAATTATTTATTTATTTTTTTTAAATTTTAATTTCGGCGAAAAGAAAAATACAATGTTAAAGCATACATAATCCAAAGACATAAGTGGAGAACAGTTATTTGTAAGTGATGTGATGTGACTAAAAATATGTTTCAGAAGAAAAGTAACAACATGCTTGTTATTCATTTTCAGTCAACAAACCAATCATCTTGCCATCATGTCTCAATTCTCATCCAGTAGTCAACGTCGTCGCGCCTATCAGTGCCTGAAATGCTACCATCGGATGGACAAAGTGTACATTGAGGCGAAATACCGCGTGTACAACCATTTCCTGAAGGAGCACATGAGTCTGGATCAAGCTCCATACTACTGTCGTCTGTGCCTCTTCAGATGTTTCAAACGCGAAGAACTGGAAAAGCATGTTCACAGTTTCCGTCGTCATGCACTTGTGCTCCAGGAGAAAAACATCCCTGACAGTCCGGAGTTCCTTATCAGTAATCAATCTCCATATCTCATTACTGACCGGAATGTTGCTGTCCTTTCTGCTGAAGAAAGCAAACGCCATTGGCTCTCCATCTCCAAGAAGCCTGACATTCTGTCTCAAGCCATACAGTCTGTGCTTCCAGACCTGAGTCCTGTCAGCAACTGGCCACTGTCTCCTTTCCTACAGCAATCTTCTCCAGCACAACCGTCCAGACTTACTCCTCTTCAGACATTTCAACCTCAACCCATCACCTACGTCAACCTCTCGGAATGCATAGGCCCCCTGCAACAACTGATCAATGTCATCGGAACATCAACAAACACCCCAACGCTAGCACCAAATCAACTAACCCTGACCAGCCTCCCACCATCTCACACCGCACAAACAGAAGCACCTCAAGCCATAATCGACCAAGAAGATTCTTTGACCACTCTGCCAACCATCGAAGAATGTCGTGCTCTTGCCCCTGAAACAACATCTGACTCCAGCTCTTCATCTGGCTCTTCATCATCTTCATCATCAGTCTCATCCAACTCTTCTGTTAAAAGACACAATGAACTAATGGCTGTGTTGGCAGACATCAATAACAACTTGAAAAATATACACACAGAAATCAACAAGCAGTATCGCTTCAATTGTGACTTCACAAAGAGCATGGCAGACCTCACTGACATCCTGAGGAGTCAAAACCAACCCACACAACCAGCAGCTGAGTGTCCCCCACCCACATATCATCATCCGGATTACAGCCACAGCAACACCCATCACCGTCTTGACCATTCTGCAACTGAAACATCTACCGTCCGATACAACCAGCACCGTGACCGTTCTCCTTTGCGCCCCAGAAATCACGACTCAAGGGACAGACATGACAAGGAAAACCACCGCGACAGAAGATTCGTGCATCGTCGTATGTATTAGTTGTCTGAAACATTGAAACATTGTCATTTCACTTACAATAAACATTGAACAACATCTTTTAAAGCTTTGCATATTCAGGATTGTATCATTTAGTGCTTTAAATTATCTAGTCATTTTGTTTAGAAGGTTTAATAATTATTTAAGTATAAATGTGTGCAAGTGAATACATGTTGACTAATTAACTTTGGTATTCAAGTTGAAATATGGTATTCAAGATTTTCTTGAGAGTATTTTTTTTGTTGTATGTAAAAATATTGCTGAACAGTCAGTTAAATTATTTACTTTGTGTTTACTTGTACAAATTGGAAGTCTAGTCATCACATTATTTATATTGACTTTCTCTGATCTCAAATAATTTATTATTGTACATAGGATTGAAATTTGTTGTGATTGTTTTTACAGCATTTTGTTGTATGGTAGTTCTTGTGCTTTAAGCAGTGAAACATAACACTGTACAAAGTGTTGTACCTTAAAAATGCTCTAAATCACACTGTACAAAGTGTTTAATTTTTTTTATATATTACAGTTTTACTGATATTGTAACTGTTAGAGAGTTAAAGTACAAATTTTTAATTACTTAATTATTTAAAGGAGGACCTTTAAAATTGAAGGAGGGGTAATGTCATGCCCTAGATTGTTTATGAAAACATGTGTTTATGTACATGTACATAGTTCATTTTTACCGTTTATGTTTTGCATCTAAATGACTATGTCACTGTTATTTAATGCTTTTATTGGATGCTGTGTGGAAGTTAGAGCGGATAACAGCCGATGCCTACCTTTTGCGCTTCTTTATTATTTGTAATATCCTTTTTAAAAGTCTCATTTTATTAGCGTCTGTCAATGTGGCAGCCATTTTTGCATAAACAGGAAGTTGATTTCCTGATGCTGACATAAGTGCACTCTGGGTAGTTTACAGTGACTACAGTATTTTGACAGACTAGTCATACGATATCATTTGTTAAATACTCGTATTCCTTCTTAAAAATTGTTTAAAAAGGTAATAGTTGTCTTTATAAATATTTTTTTATTTAATTGATATGTATTTGACTTCTGTTTCATAGTCAGAAATATCGTTTTAATATCAGTGACATTTACCGTGTCAAGAACGCTCAAATTCTATTGTGCGCTCTTGCGCGCTTTGCTGCGCGTTGTTTGTGCGATTTTTGTGCACAATTCATATGTGCGCTTTTACGTTATTATTGCACAACGTTATGTGTGCGCTTTTCGAGAGTATAAAAGGCACTGAAAATTCTCATTCAAGGACTCTGAACTTTGTTTTCCTAGGTGTGAGACCTATTTTATTTTTCTTATATAAGCATTTAAAATATAGTTTTCAATAAAACTTAGCTATTAAAAATTAAGACTGAATTTTATAAATAATTTAAACTGCATTTGTCATCTTTTTAGGACATTATAAAATAGAGAGTGCAAATACTTGACATGTACGTGTATATTGCTGTATTATAATGTAAATATCTGAGAATTAATCTGTCTGTTAAGAAATATATATATTGAAAGTTGTTATTTATTTATTCGTTTTGAATGAATAAAATTTAGAAAGGTTATAAATCTTGAGTTTATATTTTTCTTTGACAATTTTTAAACAACTGAATAGGCAAAATGTTATTCTTAGTTTACTGTTTATCAGAGTCCATTTTAGTTCCATGTTAAACTTGAACAAAAGCTTCAAGTTTGGAAAAGTTAAAGAAATTGAAGTAAAATCCCAGCTACCGCTCGGCTCGTGACAATATTAAGGTATCCGGCCAAGTTTTCGTGACCAAAGTAAAGGATAATCATGGTCTTCACTATAGTCATTACTTATTGCAAGCAAACGTCAATCTACACGACAATACCCTTGGTACGTGCGTGTGATAATACAACGCGAGAAGGCACATTGTATATGTGGCGGAACCATCATTTATCAACGTTTGATTCTCAGCGCAGCACATTGTTTTAAGTATGTTTTTCATGGCTGTGACAAATCAATATTCATGTCCGATGTTTACAATAGCTACATAGCTTCTTAATAACGATACTTTCGTTTTCAATGAAATATATGGTTTATTTATCCGGCTATGTGTGAACACATACCATTATTGAAAAAAAACTTGTCAATTGGAGTTCATATGGGAAGTAAGTTTAGGATTTCGAACAGCAAATAAACCGCTCGCTGATGCAAAGCATGGCAATATAGAAAGAACACACACATATCATTTGTTTATTAGAACTAAATTATTTTCAGTGACATAATAAATGATTAAATGTTAGTTTAGCTAAAGGTTTACATCTGTTTTTACCCTTTATACAGATACAATGAGAAGCTTGATGCCGTAACAGTCGTTATTGTGCGCGCTGGATCTCAAGACTTATCTCAACAAGATGCTAATAAACAGGTGTTTAAATTCAGACCTGATCAGATAATATTCCATCCAAGCTTCAATTGTAAGTGCAGACAATATTTTGATTAAACTGTGTTTGTATAATGAATTGTTAAGATATTGTTTTTATGTTTTAATAATTGCTTATTATGATTGCATTTGCATATTGATTCAAACGTTATGTAGTCGATGAAATAATCTATGGCATGGCCTTATAGCAACCAGTTATGATTATGACCTTGCACTCTTGGTGCTGGTGAATGATAAAATTGTCAATGAGGAAGTTCAGGCAGCCTGTTTGCCAGATGAAAGTATTCCTTTCGATCTTACGTCGCTTAGATGTCACGTCTCTGGATGGGACAACGAAGCATTTGACCATGGTATGTTTCTCTGTGTATTACTATGCGTCAATTAAAAAAATATCGCTGTATATTTGGGAACGCCTCTTACTGATCAGCGGAAATAAGTTACAAATAATTGCATAGCTAGACCTTATTGTAAATATTTCAATCATTATACTATTTCTATTAAATTTGACAGGACTCTCGATGGTGCCATTAGGAGCTGAGTAAGCCATCATTGAAGATGCACTATGCGCAAGTGTTTACAATAACACGGTAAAAATTAAATCTAACATGGTTTGTGCTGCTGAGTTAGAGCATGGTGTAAACGATTGTAAAAGGGCCTCTGGTGGATCACTGGTGGTTTGTAATATCGAAGGCCTATTCTACTTACTAGGGGCTGCTTCATTTGTAAATAAATGTGGCGAAAAAGGGCATCCGGGTGTTTATACCAGGGTTACGGAAATGCTTCCTTGGATTACAACGATGCAAAGGTAAGCTTAAAATACGAGCGTTTAATGTGAATAAATAACACGTATACAAAAATGGGTCACGAATAAGACCAATACTGATACTAATTATAGTAGCATGCGTTTTATTTACTTCGTAGTGATTTACTCGATATTGCTTATCCTATTTTGATGATTATTTTTACGGTTATATTAGATATTGAATCTAAGCTGGTTGTGGACATATTGAATATTTCATTTTAAAGAACAGTTTTATATTCAATACCTAGTTTGAGTATCAGTTATGTCAAGGTATGGCCATGACTCTTTGTGACGATGAAATTGTGTTTTAAAAACAATTGTTATGTAACCTATATTTAAACCATATTGTCCAAAAAGTACAAATAATGTCAATGGCATCTCAATGCACTCGCGGCATAGCACCAATCTGGTCTTAGAGAACATGTTAGTCGTTAAATTAATACCTTAGGCTGACTATCATTACTGCCTCTTAGTTAATCCAGTCTGAAAAATATTTTGCGTACAACCGGTAAGTCATCGAACTCCACACGATTGATTTGAATTACTTTTATTGGTATTACTGGAACAGAATGCTTCTTTTGTTTATGGCTTTGTGCTTAGATGTTTACCATGACAGAAACAGGTATTGGCATGAATATCTCGATGAACACAAAACCAAGAGACTGGTATGGTTCATGATCGCCAAAGCGTGTGCTGAATGTAATGACGTTGCAACAATAACATGCTCTCTACCAATCTACTAATCGTTTACAGATGTATGTCACCTGACAAGATTTGTAACCATGTGAAAGACTGCCCCGGCTAGGACGATGAAAAATGATGTGGTTAGTATCATTTTATTTTTTATAACATAATTAAACTAATGCAGTCATAACCGTTTTAGTAAAGTACAAAGTCGTATGGGTAAACAGCAGTCAAAAAAGGACCAAATCGTCTACTGAATGTAATAAGTCATGTAACTGACATTTTTATACATTTTTACTTTTTTTCCATGTTTGTGTTTATTTAGGTGACATACATCAACTGTTAAAATATTAAGTCATCCTTTTTGGTAAAAATAATGTTTTTACCAAATTATCGAAATTGACATTACAAACACATGTCATTTTCTGAATGTAAAAATGTTAAAAAAAATAAACATTTTTTCGTATTCAAATTTTCTCATTACTATTAAAATAACACTTGAAAAAAACGAAACAAAACTCCAAATTGATATGTCTTTTTTAAAGCAATGAAAAAATAAGAAAGGAGCAGTAACCATAATTTCAACACTGAAATATTTTGAATGCAAAAATAACGTAAGTGCTTTTACTGTATTTCAGAAAAAGTCGGAAAATATGCATTCCTAAAAAAATAAAAAATGTCAGTTATCCTGGTTATTACATTCAGTAGACGAAATGTATTTATTCACAGCGACATCGCTTTTTCGACGCTGATCATAACGATCTCAACAAAAACAGATCGAAATGGATTCACGAAAATAGATGATCACAATTAATAAAAGAAACACGATTGGACTTCTTAAAATAGCAGGCCCGAGAATTATATATGCGAAATTGATTCACGATTATATTTATTGACAATAATTATAGAGTAGTTAATCAATACCTTTTTATAACATTCAGAAAACGGCCTCTATGCGAGTTTTGCATTCAAAATATCACCGACTAAAATTTATCGGTGAATCCAGACACTCGCGATGTGCAGTATCTTCGTGTCTGCATTTATGAGGTTATTTTCGTTTGTTATCTATAACAAATAACAAATAATGACATTTACTCATAAACAGAAATAAGAATACATAAGTCAGTACGATAAGTGAACAAGTGTACGATTCAATTTAGACTGATGTTCTTTGCACGAAACTTGCAGTCGACGTATTGACTCCAAACCGTTTCTACTACGATGTAATATCTAACAAAAATAAAGCTTGCTTAAAGGCAGGTCCTTATTTAAAATACGACGTGACAATTACCGTAATTCAGGGGCCAATGCCTCGACAATGACTTCATGTAATATCATACGGGTATAGCTGCATTTAACAATGTCTATACAATTACTTCATAAAATATCTTACGGGTATAGCTGTATTTAACTACAGTATACAGTTAAACACAAGCATACATTCAAACAACAAATATGTTATTTTGTTCTCCATTAACAAATAAGTTTGTAAATTGTAATTACGTGTGAACCATTATCTATTTATATTGATTTATCTCGGCTGTGTACACAAACACACAAATGTCACAGAATTAAAATACAAAACTATTTTGAGGGGTGTATGGACTCAAATATGTTACTTAGTATTATGTTTTCACTTTCACGAGTTTTACCTGCTTGTATTGATCTGTATACATAAATGCAAATTTAGTTTACGTCTTTAAATATTCTTAGTTAATAAATACATGCGTTTGACGCCTTTTGAATAAACTCTTTTTGTTATCATTTAGTTTGACAACATTTGAGCAGGAACAATAGTAAAGACCAAGTTACAAAAAGGACGGAAATTATTAATGCAGAAATGTTGATCGTTGATAAAACACAAAAGACAATAACACGAATGCCATATGTTACATTAATTTTATTTATTTAAAGCGGGTATATACGATTTTCTATATGTGTTTAATTGTAATATATTGATAAAATATGTTACAATAACACAAAATAGGCAAGAAAAATTAAACATTAAAGCCGAATTTCATAAAATGCAGCAAAGACAAATTAGCGCCCCGAGCCGATAGTGACGTACATATTTTCCTACAATAACCGAAGCATTCGTCTTTGTATTAGGATCGGAGTTTGTGTTCGTGTGTCGTAGGAATAGATATCGTTGCAGGAATTCAAATAAACCGTTAAAGGGATCTTTTCACGCTTTGGTAAATTGACAAAATTGAAAAAAGTTGTTTCAGATTCGCAAATTTTCGTTTTAGTTATGATATTTGTGAGGAAACAGTAATACTGAACATTTACCATGGTCTAATATAGCCATTATATGCATCTTTTGACGATTTTAAAACCTAAAAATTATAAAGCGTTGCAACGCGAAACGATTGAATAATTTGGAGAGTTCTGTTTTTGTCGTTAAATTTTGTGAAACTACGAAGACTGCTTATATAATGTATAAAATACTTCGAATGTATGTACTCGGCGGAATAGCTCAGTAGGCTAAAGCGTTTTTACTTCAGGACTCTGGCAGGACTCCAGGGGTCACTGGTTCGAAACCTGGTCCTGGCAATGTTCTTTTCCTTTTTTTAATTTTATTCTTGATTTTTTACCGGAGCTTTTACGATCCAATGTTTACATTTATCGATATAAAGCATTTAATGAATAAGTTAAAAAATGCCAAAATCTGTGAAAAGGCCCCTTTAAACTAAGTTTCGATTCAAATCGTACATGTATGGTGTACATGCTTGCGAATTCGGCTGTACAGCCGTTTTCAATTTCAGAATTAAAATTCTGGCTTATTTCGCATTTTTCGACACATGTTCTTCTTAACTTTTATTTTAATTTATATTGAACTATATATATAATAAGTTTTTTACACAGTTTATATAAATTCATAAATATTTGACAAAATCGTATATACCCGCTTTAACCAACCCTTGGTTACCCACGTTCCCATCTAAGTGTTTGTGTTCATTCAACATGTTAACTAAAGTGAAATTATGGGCGATCATACAAATGGATACTTTTACAATTCTGGTATAAAATGGTATTATTTCAAATAAACAAATTCGTTTAATAAAAGTGACGCTATCAAATTTGCCTTTATTGCGATCATTAACTGTTTTTTGTATTTGTCACTTGATCGATAGATTATCCAATTAATAAAATTTAGTAAATTTAACTGTGAAGCGCATAGCGACACATTATTTTGTTTTAAATGTAATCGAACATATTACGCACTGAACAATATATTAATTCATCTCTAAATGTTCACCTCGTCACCATCGTTATCGCTTCGATTTATCAATGGAGAAACCACATACGTAACTAGGTATCGGAAATATGAAATATCATATTAAGAATGACCAAAACTTTCCTGTTGTAATATTCGTAATAGACATATGTCATGAAGGACGGATTTCGATGTTTGAGAAAGACAAAATATTAATTTAAGTGCTGAGGGAGTTTTTAACAGATGGTCGTCGCAAGAATAATTGTACAGCAACTATTCAAGTTAAATCTTTTAGTCATGAAAGAAACCACTCAATTTCATTGATCAATATACACATACAGTTTAATAGTTTCATACTAAGGGAGTTATGCTCTTCACGAGCAAAATAAGTAAATAGCTTTTACCTAACTTCATTACTCTTATACAGAGGTATGGCACTTTTCCACTGTCATATTTAAAACTTCAAACATTATATATCAACCCAATCACTTAAATCGCGTCCATAGTTCCTGAGTTATTTTATGCTCTAAATGAGACGACAGACTGACGGACGATGTGATTAATATAAGTCTACCTTTTGGTACCTTACACATCTGTTATAAGTTTTACCTGAAACCACTTTGCATAACCTAGACCTAAACGTTAGCCATAAGACCGTGTTCGTGACACGACGATTAATACAGTTCTACATCTGTTGCTTTACCAATTAACAAACAAGTTATACAAGTTATACAAACCCTCTGACGACAAAACATGTTTTCATCTAAGTGTGACTACATTCTTAATATTGATGAACACTAAGCTGTATCATTGCATTTTACCAAACAGTGATACCTTAATTCTCTTATCACCATTTTGATTTGCGAATACCGGCTTTGTAATAATAAAACAGAAGCGAACATCAGCGCCTATTCAATGGAATTTAAAAACAAATAAACACAAAATAATTATCAGACATTGAATTCAAAATTTGCTGAAGAAGACAGTATCATGTGCTATGGGGTCATTCAGATATTGTAAATAAATTGCCGGTTTTCTGTATTTGACTGATGTAAACTTTAACGAAATTAGACACTATATACGTTACGTTATGTATGTTGAATTGTTAAAAGTAAACACTCAAGTCGATACATTTGTGACACGTTTAATGACAAACAATCATTCTTTTATTATTTGATTAAACATTTTAACTACTTAACATCATAATGCCTTTATAGCCAATCCCAGTGTTCACATCGTCAGCCTCGCTCTCGTGTCGTTTTGTGAAGGGAGTCAATTCAAACAGTATTGAGAATGTTAATCGGATCCATCAAGTTATATCACTATACCAATTGCGTTGATTTATCATTGCGTGAATGCCAAAGTAACATGTTTCAGGTTTTTATTTTCAAAACTTTAATTTGAACAAAACAGAATCAAGTACACGTAAAATTAATCTCTTTAACAAGATCAAGAGCTAATGATGAACCATTCTTATAACGATATAACGATGATGATCTGAAATATTAACTATATGCGGCTTTAAAGGGATCTTTTCACGCTTTGGTAAATTGACAAAATTGAAAAAAGTTGTTTCAGATTTGCAAATTTTCGTTTTAGTTATGATATTTGTGAGGAAACAGTAATACTGAACATTTACCATGGTCTAATATAGCCATTATATGCATCTTTTGACGATTTTAAAACCTAAAAATTATAAAGCGTTGCAACGCGAAACGATTGAATAATTTGGAGAGTTCTGTTTTTGTCGTTAAATTTTGTGAAACTACGAAGATTGCTTATATAAGGTATAAAATACTTCAAGTATATGTACTCGGCGGAATAGCTCAGTAGGCTAAAGCGTTTTTACTTCAGGACTCTGGCAGGACTCCAGGGGTCACTGGTTCGAAACCTAGTCCGGGCAATGTTCTTTTCCTTTTTTTAATTTTATTCTTGATTTTTTACTGGAGCTTTTACGATCCAATGTTTACATTTATCGATATAAAGCATTTAATGAATAAGTTAAAAAATGCCAAAATCTGTGAAAAGGCCCCTTTAAACTTAGATTTTTTTTAAAAGAATGGATGTAGTGGACACTTGTTCATAATTTCATTGCATCGTTCCTCATAAAGTAGTTGCTCTGGTCTCCTTCCTACCATCGAGTAATTAAATAATTATTCAATTGAATGCGTTTCATCTCCCTTTTATTATTATTTAATTTGAGTTGCAATGCTATGTGATTAAATTTTATTTACACTAATATGTATGCTGAATATTGCTGGGCAAAGTGTGAGGTTGAACGCTCTTAAACCGGTTTAAACCCCAGTGCTTGCATTGACCATTCAAAAGCGGTGACCCCAACTTTATTCTACTATGTTGTTTCTTATTATGCGGTACTGTTTTGGCAATTTGTCACGTGCATTAAAGATAGGAACACGAAGAAATGCAATGCTGCTGGAGCAGCTGGAATTTCACCTTAGTTATATTGTAGCCATCGTATTGTCGTTAATACATGGAAAGTGGCCAATTGCGTAACACAACGGATCAGTACGAACATACAACACTAAACTTAAAAACATAATTAAAGCTGTGGTCAGCGCCTTGGACGCTTCGAACCTAACAAATTCGATCAGTAAACAGACAAGTGTAAAACTATATTTAACCTTAAATATGTGTTATGCAAATTCAACAGCAATATGCAAGACTTAATTCCATTGTGCTACAATTGAATAACTCAACGATTTAATATTCAGTATAGCATAAGAATTAAGATATTGAAAAGGAACGAAGAGATAATAATACGGTATATACTGTTAACGTTTTGCATTAATGTTTTAGTAAAAGAGGCCAGAGTAGAGTTGGTTAATGGTACTTACAAAAAATCTGGACGTGTAGAAATTGTTATCGGTACTGAACGAGGTACTGTGTGTGACGATAATTGGGACGATAACGATAGAAAAGTCATCTGCAAAATGCTCGGATATGAGTGAGTTTAATGTATGAATTAAACACTGACTGCCACATAATATAATATAGTCATGTTTTGCTGTGAATGCTATGCAATTAATTGTTTGTAATATTACAGATATGCAAACTATACGTTAATTTGCAGTTTCCCAGCACATTGTTGGCTGCATATGTTCAATGCCTTCTATCTTGAATCGATCGGTTGACGTACGATTATATCAAATTTGAGTGGTGAAATAGCTACTTCGGTTATGATAAAATTATAATGATGAAGACCCTTTTTCCAGTTGTGGGAAAGCACTGAATGAAGCCCACTTTGGTCAAGGCAGTTCGAGTATTCTTCTTGATGAGGTACAATGTGACGGAACCGAATCATCTATCGTGGCATATCGCAATTCTGGTCTAGGGTCTCATAATTGTGGGCACAATGAAGATGCATCAGTTATATGCAACTCTCAGGAATGTGGTGAGTATTTACCAAGCCGTCGCCAGGATGAATCATTGTTAAATGTTATTCAAGTACGTAAGTAGTGAAGATGCTGGCGTTATATGCTGCCCGAAGGAAGCAATTATGAAATGTTGTTAGTCATCACCTCGCTAAACCAATTAGCTTGTTAGACATTTCCAGCTAACATATCAATGAAATAAGAAATGTTTTTGTTAAAGACAATCGACGTTGAGGTGTAAATTGTTTTGCCTTAATACAACGCAATAGACCACGATGGTAGAAATCGTGCCTTTTCGGGCCTAGAATGTTCAGTCCATACTAAAGTGAAATCGATTTCTTTTCGGATTTGACACATTTTGGACAGGATAAAAAGCTATTTCGAAATACACTTTTCAGTATTATACTCTGAAGTGTGAAGAAACGTTACATTTAACCATGTTTTTTGAAGTAAAACATTAATATCTTAAAAACAAGTATGTATTATTAAATTAAATGATGAAACAACTATAACTGAAATATAAATATAAATGTTATTAAATTCTCGTTTACATTATTCTTCTGACGCTAAATTACCATAAATAGTAGAAACTCATGATATTGTTATACTTGGGAGCATATGTATATGGTTTAATGGAGTACATATAATCATTGTTAAGAAATTTCTAAAGTTGAAAAATAAGACAACAATGCATATTTCTAATGCCAACAACTTTTAAAGCTGCACCATTACCACACGAAATATGTGTCTGACGTAATACCTGTCAGCAATGAAGCATAAAAAACTACGTTTTGTTCGTCTTAAGATGTAAATAAATATTGGTGTTAAGGTCGTCGATCTCTGGTACATCATGCAAGAAAGAAACGGATAATTGGAGGTGAAAGTGCATCAAGAGGCTTCTATCCATGGCAAGCTGGAGTTCGCATGCTAAAAAGAGGCATTAGTTCAAGACAACAATCGTTCGAACACAGGTGCGGCGGAATCATTTTGAACCACCGTTGGATCCTTAGCGCAGCAAACTGTTTTGAGTATGTTTGCATTTGCATTGATGGTAGTGTTCTTTCCACATTGTAAGAACAGCTAAATGTCTTAATTTGAAATGTCATAATACATATGAACACGTAATTTGTGTTAACATGTTCATCAAATATAATATTTCATTTAAGGATATATTAACATTAAAAAACATATGAATTTAAGGTACAGAGACAAAAGTGAAATTAGGGTTTTTACCGGTGACTACGACCTTTTGAAAAATGATCCATTTGAACAACAGTACGATTTGGAGCATCTTCTTAAACATCCTAAGTTTAGCCGTGAGTATGGTGTTTCGTTGTGACACGAATTGCACAAGTAAATTCTTACTCTATATGTATGTAATTATGCATAATGTTATATCAAATATGAATTAGCCGGTCAGTTTAAACATTTTTCGGAATCTTTTCAATGACTTGTGTAAAGGTTACGGGTTTCCAGCCATATGCTTATGTCTGCCAAAACATAAACACATGATTGGATTTAATTGTTCATGGACACGTATCTTAAAGGCCAATTTTGTCGCCACCGCATTAATTTACCGTTTTGAAATTAGCATGGCGAATTGAAACTTATATAGTAATATTTATATTATTTGTAACCACCATTTGATCATTTAGATGTGCACTTGTCTGGATTGTTGCGCTGTTACTAGTTGTTCTTCGATATGTAGATCCTTCCTTGGATTTTGACATTGCCCTGATGAAGGTGAAACTAACAAATGGGTGTGGTATACAGTTTAATGATGAAGTACAGCCAGCCTGTCTGCCGGATGCTAGCATGCATAACAAGACTGGGCTCACATGCCACATATCTGGATGGGGATGGACATCCATTAAAGAGTATCAAGGTACATTTTCGATGAAATATAGTTGTCTAGTGATCGTATAGGAATAAGGCTAATGCGTTTATAAATTCTCATTCTCTTTACTTAAAGTATATATCAATGACAACTACCAACAACATAATGATGACGTTGACCTCATGAGACGTTCAGCGCAAATATTAATGTATCTTACAATAAATAAAGAATAAGTATATGAACGTACTTGGTTCATTACGATTTTGATAATTTTCTTGAGTAACTGTCTGCCTTAAAGTTCTTTAATGCAAACAGCAATACAAAATTGCAACAAAAATGCATGTAACGTATCATGAATTAATCACATTAGATTTAGATTTTCTAAACGTATGATCAGATTGAATCTGATCAGTTTATAAAGTGTTTTAGATATTGAAAAAACATACCCATATCCAAATAATGGAATCGGAAAAACATTACAAGTAAAATATTAATCAAGGTATCGCGTAATATATTTTTTTTTTTCATTTTATCCATATTTGTATACACTTTTTCATTTTCTACTTCAGAATTATGTACAATTGTATTTACATTGTTTTATGTATCGGTAATAGTAAACCATACTTGCTGACTTGCATACGTAACCCACAGACACACAGTATGTATATTATATTTAAAACAGCATTTAACTTAACGCCATTGTTTACGTTTTTGTGGAATTTTCTCCATTTTTATAAAATATGGATGTCACGTATCTATTGACATGACTATTAACTCTGAATGTGCGTCGATATTTGAAACACATGCATAATTATTGTGTCGTTTGATTGTTGTTGTAGCTGCTTTTGTTTTGTTCACGCTTGAAGTGACCCAATAATTGTACTGATGATCTTATTATTCATGTACATGTGTAATTATTTATTTGGATATTGTGTTTGTTCTTTATATTCAACGCCATTTATAAGCAGCAAATATATATTGGCTAATTTACAATAACCAGTTATGAGCATTTAATCAAGCCTGAAATAAAAACGAACTATTGACACATGCGTAATATAGCGAATGTTTAGAATAATATAACAAATATGATATATACTAAATTATTATAATCTAATATAAATAAATATACGCTATAAATGTCACTATATTCGATGTGCAGGTCAAACTGTACTTCGCGCAGCAGAAGTTCGTTTAATTGATGATAAAGACTGCCACAGACAATACACTACAGTAAACTAAACTTCGAACAAGGTGTGTGTCGGTTATATGGAAGGAGGCATCGATGCCTGTGTTGGAGAATCAAGCGGACCTCTAGTTTGCAGCGTTGAGGGTCTTTACTACGTTATGGGCGTAACGTCATGGACAGGAAGCTGTGCTTTACCAGAATACCGAAGTGTTTATTCAAAAGTGGCGGCTTTTCAGTCCTGGATTAAGACCACGATTGCGTCGTATCCATAAAGAAAAAACGTCTTCTGCAGAGTGGTTGTACAGCATAAGTACTGTTTGAAGACCGAACATTCATATTGAAACAAATATGAATCAGTTGATTGTAGAATCTTATTTCAGTGTTATCTGAATTATGTTTATTGTTGTTTTCTTGAGGGATAAAAACTATTATTTACACGTTTGTGAATGTAAGAGCTATTAAAAAATGTATTATTTTAAACTATTGTGATGCTCTTTATGAATACGAAACAACTCTAATGAATAGAAAACACATTTCATGTGACGTTTGTGAACGAAAGGCTTGAATTCCTTTCTTGCAATATGAGCACATGTTCCCACCCGAATCCAACAAGAATAACACCCATACAATTAAAGAAGAAGAAAATAACGTAATCATGATACTCGCCTATATTCATATTAACACATAACTAAACTATCATCGACTAAATTATAATTAACACTGCACACGCATTATGGACGTCCAAACAGATGCTATCATATCAAGTATGTTTAAAGAACAATTAATTATAGAACTTTCAATTTGGTAAGATATGTTACCAACAAAGAATACACATACACATCAACGGATGCAACTTTTTCCTATTGGAACAATCCTTATTGACATGTATTCCCATGCAAAATTCGTTTTGTCAAACATCCCCGGTTGTTGTCATCCCAAACACATTGGCCAAACGTAACTGATGCAATTTCCGTCCGATTGCAGCATCTAAAAAGCAAATGTTATTTAAATATGGTTTATTATATATATATATATTATTATTTAAAATATTGTGATGCTTTTTATTAATAAGAAACAACTCTAATGAAAAGAAGACACATTTCATTTGACGTCTTTCAACGTAAGGCGTGAATTCGTTTCTTTAAGCATGTGTACATGTTCCCACTCAGAATCAACGATAATATAATCCATTCAATTGATGAACTCGAAAATAACGTAAATATGATACTCGCTCATATTCACATTAACAAAAACCCACATTATGTAGACTGAATTCTAATTGACGACGCATAGAGAATAAATATTGTCATGTGCACTATAAACATCCGAAAAGATGCAAAACAAAGCAAGTGTGTTAAAAGCACAAATAATTATATAACTTTCAAGTTCGTGAGACGTGTTACAAATAAAGAATACATAAACAAATCAACGGA
This sequence comes from Dreissena polymorpha, assembly GCF_020536995.1. Taxonomy (NCBI): domain Eukaryota; kingdom Metazoa; phylum Mollusca; class Bivalvia; order Myida; family Dreissenidae; genus Dreissena; species Dreissena polymorpha. The sequence goes on along the minus strand of NC_068361.1, from coordinate 37,234,736 downwards.
TACAACATTACTCTATAAGTGCAATCCTCATTGACCCTTGCAAAAATCGGTCGGTTAAACATGCCCAGTTGCTTTCGTCCTAAACATATTTTATTATAATGTTGTAAGAGATATCGCCTTACAAATGCGTCAGGGTCGCCAACATTATTTTTTCGGGAAAATTCAAAACAGTTGCTGAAGTTTCGAATAGGGAACAGTAGTACCTGTACAATATTTGTATACTTAGTATATTTTAGTTGTATTTTTTTTTTCATTTGTGTTGAACTACTTAAAAATTTCACTGTTGTTTGTAAATGCATTAATTCATGCCTAACAATACAGCATTTGCCTATACGTGAAATGTTTCAATGCATTGTAATGATGATAATACAAATTAAGATATCTATCAACATTATTGACCATAACAAGTGGAGCTGTACAAGTTATGATATGGTGAAATTGCGACCTATTAAGCGCAACATAGTTGGAAACGGCGGAGTTTTCATATGAGCGGGAATAAATACAAGAACAATGCACGGTACATAATCCGACACGAGTTTCACAATATTATAACCACAAGACCTTTTTGGTAAATACATTCAATGTTTCATGACTCCTCAACTTAAACATATTACAATATGTTAAGCATCCTTTTTCAATAGGAGCGTTTACGTAAAAAAGCATGCTACTACTGCCTGACACGATGAATATTATACCCTGATCTAAACGGTTGTATTCCGAAAAGTGACAATTAAACAAAACGTAATTGAGTACTCAGTACAAATCAGTTAAATTAACTTTGTAAAATAATTAAAAGAAAATAATGAAAACGTCATTTTACCAATAAAGATTGATTTTGAATTATATTTACCATACATTTCGTATGCACAACGTTTGTTTGTTTTGTATTTTAATTAGCATATTTACCATATAATTACGTTTATATGTATGCACCGAACTTGTTAGAAATATAGCCTATGGCAAAAATGTGTTGATGATAATGATAGGTCACACGAAACTTACAATTTACTCGGCCAATGAAGTTAGCATTATCTGCATCCTCTTGTATGCCGGCACAGATGTGACATGTGCATTTTGTTGTTTAATTTACCTTATAAGTATGCCTTAATATATAGTTCATACCACCTTTTCTTGTGCCCTAACACTCAATTCATTCAGAACACGTAATCAACTTTCCCTTTAACTTTAGAAAGATGAGAAAATACATCGAATTCTCATTATACTAAAATACTTCCGCCTTGATTATTTTGGATGAAAGCAATTAAATTAAGGTGCTTATAATAGTATTTTATTGATAAAAAATAATCTGTATGTACTTGTTAATATTGTTAAACCACCATTTTCGCCATTTTAAACTATTATTTGACTGTGGTTTTTACAACTGCTATTAATTTGTCAATGATAATAGAATTCGTCAGTAATGTTTGGTTGCATTGGTCACAGGTTAGTTGATTTTACCATCACGAACGGCAAATTAAGTTTAATTGAAAGAAAACACAAATACAAGTTTCAAAGGCAATCAAACTTACATAAGTACTCAAAATCAACGAATATTTCGCAAAATATTACGTAAAATAAAGTTAACCCATAAAAATATATTTTCCTTATAGAAATAGCCAAAATGTGAACGCTTGATGTGGTATGGTAACAGATTTAAGAGATACAGCATGTTGTTTTTATTTTTTTGTGGCACAATTTATTGCATTTTAATTTCCCACAACGATATCTACTCATATGAAACACGAACACTAACTTGGTACATGAACATGTGTTGAATATATTGCCCCGCAAGAAACAAATATTTAATATTTTGCAGTTATAAACTGTATATTGCTACTTCTTGTGTTTCCCGCGGCACAAGTCCAGATGTATTTTAAAATGCGATTAATCCGGTGATTAACAGAATGCTACAAAATAATCATGATTTGAAAGCATGAATAGTGATGAGTCTCAAACTGTGTCAAACGTTAACCTCATGTGTATGAAAACAAAACCTTTTTAAAGTAGGGCTGCACAGAAACCACAATTGTGTTTACTGATCTATCCGAAACTTAATTTCTTAATCCAAATCTTGGTTTGGATAATCATATATGCTTCAGGAGAAGAAAGTAAACCATAATAAATTGTTTACGGTAAAAGAATTAGGACTTCAACTGAAATTATCAGTTCACTCTGACTTTTCTGATTTATAATAGCCATGCAAGTGATTTACAAAGATCACAATAGCAATTGAAAACAGTTCCATTTTTAAACATTGTTAAGCTGTACATGAACATGTTTACTGGTTTTTAGTTCTTTTGAAAATTGTCATGAAATAAATTTACTAAAACACTATAACATTTGGAACGGTTTTTGATAATTTCAAAAACAATGAAAAAATTAAATTAAATTGGATGCCTGTATGGTGATTCGAACTCGGGACTTCTAGAAGCAAAATATGATGATTTACAACTAGACCACGCAGGCTTTTGAATTTAAATGGCAATGTAAATATATTTTAGTAATTAATGTTTTTCTCAATTATCGATGATTTTAAATGATAATATTATTTGTAATCTTATTTTGCAAAAAGTGTACCAAAAATATGTTCCGGAATATTATAACCCATTTTTACCTTAGATCAATATATTATATCCATTAACGATGTCAGAAATAAGAAAGGTAAACAAACTAAACGAAACTATGTCCACGTGTTTACTTATGAGGTCAAAATGATTGTACCGACGTGCATTACTGAACACACACGTCGCCTGCATCATGTTAATTTGCTAGTGTCTTAACTGCGGAAAAAAACACACCCAGCAATACGAATTGTAGTATTGCTGTTATTGTCCGTATTGTTTGCCTATAGTTTCTTAATTGTATGTATAGATTTTGCAAAAAGAACATCAACAAATTTTTCTCGACATGAGATACAACGGGTTGACCTTCCAGAACCTGGTTAAATTGATATCATTCATTTTTAAGAATAACGATACAAGGTCTTGTGCGGAGACGACAATTACACGATACCTACTGGTAAAGGAGGGGACGCTGTTATTCAAATGGTGTAGTGTTTGTTAAAAGAACAGGGGCAACCGAAGATTTATTGTGTCAAGAAGATATCGATGAGAACCACAATGTGTTCACCAATCACGCTAGTCCTTGTTCTAATTGTAAGCACCCGTACAGTAGGCGAAAGGACAAACAATACAATCTTGCGGCATCACAGCCATGTCAATGGGATAATAATATAATCTGCCTGCAATAAATAAAACTTTGACACAATATGTGCGAAAAGTGTCGTCGCAGTATCGTGTGCAGTCCGCAAATGCCGATCAGAGACGACAATTTACGATTAAACGTGATTATCGCTAAGAATAAACTTCCTTTTAACGAAAAATTAGAGAAAAGGCGAAAGTGTCGTTATTGCCTATCCTGTGCATACTGCTCAGGCTAATCCGGGACGACACTTTACGCAAATATTTCAAACTCCATTTTTTCCAGAGCGAGGCTCAATTATTTAAATACAAATGGATATTAATTTTATTTAAGTGTTAGTTGCACCAGATCTGAAAAGTCTGAGGTAATAGAACCGCTATCTGATTTTATATACAACTCGAATTCCATTTCCATTTTAAAAGCAGGTCGTGTGGTAAATCCAGCCTTAGTTCCCAACCGTTTTTGTTGTTTTCTTCTAGACATTTTAGCAGCGGCTGTTCGACGCCGTGGTATAATGTTCTCCAAGCATACATCTGAATAGATGTAAAGAGCGTCTTGCCCCTATCCAAACTGAGCATATTCGATTGCGTAAAATTCCCAGAACACCACCTTTCAAAGCCCAAGTTAACACGCCGAAAACTCAAATGCGCATTAAAATATACACATTAGATACTCCATTAAAAAGGCATTAGTTTTGTCCCTTTTAATATGCAAAATAATAATGCCAGAAATATCTTTGAATTATTATGCAAGGTGATTTCAAAGGCGTTCATATTAATTTCTTTTTTTACAATAAGTCACTTTAATTCCACCATAACAGCATGTGTAAATGGCATGGAGGACTTGTTCACAGTATGATACGATGATCATTATCAAAATAATCGTAATAGATGAAAAACGTTTGTATATATTGTGTTTACATAAACGAGATTACATTCCTGACTAAAAACATATTGAACATTACTAGGTCTATAATTTAAATTTATTAATGGAAATGTCTAAAAATAATCAAGTAATTTGTTCGATAATTTGGAAAAACGTGGAGTTCTTACACGGCGTCCATGTTTCGATAAAAGAAAGGCAAGTCTGCGTCGCCTTTAGTTCGCCTGGGTTCGAATCGCGGATAAAGTAATAATTTGTCTACGACTTTGTTTATTGATAGATCTATTAGTATTATCTAAGACCCATTAAAAACTTTATAGATTTGTTAGTTAACATATTTATGCCATTTTTAAAATGAATGAAAATCTGATAACAAGTCCCTTTAAATATGTTTTTAAATCAAAGAACAAAGCAACAATCTGCTTTCAAAGAGAAGCAACTGCTTACTGTCATTGCAGTGGTTTATTCGACGTTATTTCCGATTATTCACATTCGAAAAAGTAAAAGTGGCAAATTGACGGTATTTTGCCCTTGACTCGATGAAAACATGATGTTGGTATTTTGAAGCGTCGTTCTAGTTAGAGTAAAACTGTAAAAATAGTCAAGTGGAAAAACGTATGCCGTCTATAATACATTTTTTTTTTGTAAACGCGTTTATTACAATTATGTGTATACAGAACCACAATTTAAGTCGACGATGTATTACCCATTGTAATTACATGATTTAATTGTTTAGTAAACCAATATTTGGGTGCAAATAACCATTACCTAAATTTTGGTATCCAGACGACGTGTGGTATTGACAGCAAACGATGAGAGACGGACAAAAGGCAATCACAACAATTATCATGAGCACGATGTGGCCAGGTTATCTTAAAACATACAAAACAGGAATCTGTGTTTGACAAACCCACGTAACTCTGATTTGAATTGGCTCTCCCAATTTCGAAGATAAAATAAAGTGGTGAGGGGTCGTAATGATTATTGGTAACAACTATGTATACGTTACATATATGGTATGAGTTATTGTATGTCTAAATAACGTCAATTTCAACGACGAGTGATAACGTTTTATATGGATGCATCCGGGATGGTCATAAGCAGTTACTATGTAAGAGTGCAAGTGTGCGGTTACAGACAATAGATACACATGAGCTGTCTCCATAGGAAGACATATGCCCCCGAAAAACGCTTTTTCGAAACCTAAACGCAGATTTCGAAACCTAAACGCGGACCCTAAGTTCAAGGTGAAGGTGAAAGGGGTCCAAATTTGTGTGCGTATGGAAAGGCCTTGTCTATAAACACATGCTTACCAAATATGAAGGTTACATCTGAAGCGACATAGAAGTTATGAGCATTTTTCGAAACCTAAACGCAAAAGTGTGACGGACAGACAGACAGACGGACATGCGATCACTATATGCCCACCTTTGGGGGCATAACTTTTTTTCCGATAATTGCCAGTTTCAATAATTGTCCATATAAGCTCAAGATCAAAGTGAGATAGGGTAACATTTAGGGATAACGAATGGCCTAAAGCAACCATTGTGTAAACATCAAAGGGTTGAAGCAACTTGTGAGGGTCCTACACGAAACTTCCAAATCTACTGAACCATTCATGGATGGAGAGACGAGAGAATCACTATATGCATGTTGAATCAACATTCCAGGGGTCTAAAATCATGATTTTTATCGTCCTTATCTTAGGATTGAACAAATACCTGAATAGAGGAACAGATGAGCAAGGAGAATATTCATCAACTATTTAAACACATGGCTCTTCTTCTAAAGAAACTTCAAACATGACAAATATTAAATATAAAATAAATCACATAATTCTATTTAGAATAATGAATTTGTCAAACAATTATCTTTATGTTAATATGTATCTAAGTGACTTCAATGAAAAAGCATTGATAGCTGATCATGTATACTCATACATTGTTGTCTGCAATATATATTCAATATATATTTGAAGCACATAATAGCAATAACTTTGTTTTAAATGAAAAACTAAAAATACTAGAGGGATTTTAAAATAAACAACACTAGAACGAAACTATGAACACTTAACAAAATAGGACACGTTTAAAACAATAAAATACAGGGAACGACGGAGAGAATGCATTAATATGTCCGTGACTGTATACGCCGTTCATATATTTGTGAAATTCATGACAAAAAGGTAGAATATTATTAAATGTATCTTAGTGAACAGGTTTCTTCAATATGTATGGATGTGCATTATGCCTAAGCTTTCGATATCAACTAAGGACATTCTGTGTTATCACCTGACCCATTTGAAACCAAGATTTAAACCATAAGTTATAGTACGTACACTTGAAGCTTATCAAGTACAAACAACACATTCCTGTATGCATTTATTTAACGTTACTGTAACTACTGCTTTTATCTTCTTTTGCGCACTCACCGCTTCTAGTTAGTCACCTCGCTTTCCTACGGAATAGCGTTAGAGCCATCGTGGTTACACATTAAATTCAAGAGGGCGACAATGCAATAGTGCGATAGTACGATGGCAGCAATGCGATAGTACGATGGCGACAAAGCGATAGTATAATGGCGACAATTCGACAACGCGATAGTACGATGGCGACAATGCGATAGTCATCGTAATGTATTCATCGTATTATCGCATTGTCGCCATCGTACTAACGCACTGTCGCCATCGTATTGTCGCAATGTCGCATTGTCGTCATCGTACTGTATCATGGTCGCACTGTCGCCATCGTACTGTCGCCATCGTATTGTCGCACTGTGGTCATCGTATTATCGCACTATCGCATTGTCGCTATCGTACTATCGCATTGTCGACTATTGCCTTCCGGTGCATACACTATTCTTATTGCAGAAACAAAATAGATGAATTTATTAAGATGTACTTTGCAAGAGGTTAAAGTTATAATGAAATCAAATTCTAATTTAAGTATAGAATGAGTATTGATGTAAGGTATGCTGAACTGTAAAGTATTTTTAAAAGCGGTTCCATCAAGGAAAAACAACGATGTGCGCATGTGTACCGGAAGGCGATAGACGACAATTTTACAGTACGATGACGACAATGCGACAGGGCGAAAGTACGATGGCAACAGTGCGATAGTACGATGGCGACAATGCGATAATACGATGACGATAGTGCGATATTGCGATAGTACGATGGCGACAATGCGATGATACGATGGCGACAGTACGATATGACTATCGCATTGTCGCCATCGTACTATCGCGTTGTCGCCATCGTACTATCGCATTGTCGACATCGTACTATCGCTTTGTCGCCATCGTACTATCGCATTGTCGACATCGTACTATCGCTTTGTCGCCATCGTACTATCGCACTATCGCATTGTCACCCTATGGATTAAATTATGTAACCACGATGGCCCTAACGATATTCCGTACTTTCATATATACACACGTAACATTGTGACGTATGTTAAGGATAGGTATTGATTACTACGGTGTTCCGCATATGCCATTATTGGGTTTTATACAAATAATACATTCGATAATACCATTGCACGATGACAAAATAACGCAGTTAAAATGGTGTCATCAAGTCATTATCGTCGTGACAGTCGGCCTACAGTCATTGCACCATCGTCATTGTGTAATCGTTTTCTTTATTAATTATTCAAGATGAACATATACATGTATGTCGATATAACGAAAGGATACTTAAATTTCAAAATAGCACGATGGCGATGATATGACGTTACGATAATATAACGCATAATTGTCATCATGTTGTTCATGTGTGCATTGTGCATCCAATGTCATCCTGACATTGTTCAATCGAATCATGGTACTATAGCATCGCTTCATCGCACCAACATCATCGTTCAATCTTCATCGTACCATCATGTCACGTCATGACAAATCATCGTGGTATAGTGTTCGGTTAATCGAACCATCAGCATCGAACCCTGGTGTAATCATCACCATGCCATCATACCCGTACCATCGTGGTTTGGATTTATGTTCACGATTGTTATGACCCTAACGGAACACTATATATAGTGCATCTTGATTTCGCAGTAGGATGAATCATATAAAATTAATTTAAATACCGTAATTGTTCTACGTTTTTGGATAAAATAATATATGTTTTTTCTAGTACAAAAATTTAGATACACGAATATATTCTCATTAGGCAGTATCAATACATCTAGAGATTTTCTGAAAATATACCTATGGCATTAACGTTAGGGTTATATCTGTGTATAATGTCACTAGCCGAATCTTATCTATCAATGGCTGCCTTCGCTTTTGAATACCATTAAGTTTTGGTTACTTTATTAAATTTGCAATTAATTTAAACTGATGTAATGTTTGATTTTTATTTACGTAAAGGTACAACAATATGAACTTTGACAACGTAGTACAAAGAAAACTATTTACGATACTGTAGCATTACCTTATGTTATTAAATTCAACTTCAATTAAGTATGCAGATAATCATCTTGTTGTTTGCTTTTTAATTGTTGTCTTCAATCTATCAACTATAAAGGGAGGTACAATTTGAGCCGATTTCGCCACGAAAACCATTTCGACGGGTACTTTATCTTAAGTACTGTTTTGCTAGTGGGCTTTTATCGACAAAACACTTCTGTTCACTAGCATTCAGAGAAACATAATTGGCAAATGTTGACAAAAACACTGTTTAAAATAAATTAAGTATATCTTACTTGTTCTTTACACAATGCTTTCAACGCATTGCTACTTTAATTAAGATATAGCTTGAAAACACGGTTAATAACAAGAACAAAACATAACATGTTCATCGTTTATACTAAAGTATAAAGTATATACTTTAAATAATGATATACACAGCAAACTTTTTAAAAACTATAAGCTTCCAATAATAAAGGGTTATAATAATAGATATATTGGGATTCTCTTAATTACAAGTGATAAGTTGTTATTGATGGTACAAATACAAATAATATTAATAAAATAATATTATTAGTAATAATTTAATATCATAAAATGGTAATAATCATAGTCGTAATAAAAAGAGACGATCGCAAATAGTTATGATGACGTCTATCACCATGATCATCTTAATAATTTTAGTAATCGTATTTATCCTTATAAATGAAATCTCAAAAAGCATCATGTTCTTAATAAAGTAGTTAATAAGATATTTGTACCTAGCTAAAATGTTTATTGAGCAGACTTTACAAATAAGGTTGTGTGCGACCGTGTATGTGCGCTTTTGTGTTCCATAGCACGCGCAGAGGTGGACTAAAAACAAAGATGTGTTTTTAAAGTATGACATTTAAGTCCGAAAATTCCATTTGATCCTTTTACCTCGGGATTTGGATCAAAGTACATGTCTTCGACCGATTTGTCCATATAGTCAAATTAAGCAAGTACAACGGTTCACAAACCATCTACATTGTTGTAAAACCTTAAGCGATGTATTATTGTATAAACGCAAACTCGTAAATGCAACTGTTTGAACATTTTAAGTCATTAAACTAATGGGAAAATCGTATTCAAAATGATGAATGACAAAAATAATTATTTTGGCATAAATACATTTGGCTAAAAATACTTTGTTTGATAACTAGAGTAACTACGGTGTATTAACGTGTATATAGAAAATTTAACTGTACTTGATTTATACATCTAAACATCATTTGATATAGACGCAGCTATGATCAGGATTGTGTGCTTATACGGTCTGTTCGCAATCTCCGGGGCTTTTATGTTTGATAGAGGACCTTGTGACCTCGAGCCCCTCAACGTTCACTCGTACGTATTTTCTGATTTGTTTCAAAATAATTTTCTCAACTGTTTTACGTCAATATGTTTGCTATGCATATAACAGTAAGTCTTTGAACTGTTATCTTGAAGTATATTTGTTGTTATCTTGCAACGTTAATAACGTTTAAATCGTTAGTTGATGAATGTGTACATGGTCCGTAATCATATTTTGAAGTTATTGGTGTTTTCCATTTTATGTTTAATAATAAGCCTTACATTACAATCTATTGAATCAAATTCTTTACACAAAACAATGGTTTTAAAAAGTTACATGTTAATGAATCCCTATGATTCCAACAGGAATACCGAAATACCCGTCCCAAAGACTTGTGCGAATGGTACATTCTTATGGAACTATCCGAGGGGTCACGTAGTCCTGCTGTTCGAGGACTATGGAAGGACAACCGCGGTATGCCTGTATGACGACGATGGGTATTCATTCAACATCTATGACATCACTCCGGGTCATCACATGGCGCATATGCAGGTTCTTGAAAGGCAAAGCGGTAAGGATAGAATGCATTTTGGAAATATTTAGTATAATACAGGTATTGAAGTAGCTGAAATAGAATTATATATAAGGGTCGCACTCTGAAAAAAATGGGAAATCCCTGTACGTAAAGTGTCGTCCAGATTAACATGTTGAGTCAGCAAAGGCTAGCAATATAAAGAAGTGAAACTCCAGCTGCTGGAGCAGTATTGAATTTTCATTAAAACAATTAGTTGGTCCTTTATTTAGGGAAATTGACCGATTGCCTTGCCCAAACAGTACAAAACAGCACAATACAGCACAATACAAACCAACATAAACACAAAATAAGGCAAATTACTTTCTGCCTTGATTTTAAGTTACAAGATACCTCCTTCAAAATAAAAAAATATATAAAAAAGCGGGAAGTGTCGCATCTGAAGAGCCTGTGCGGGCATCACATATTTATCTGCGAAGGTACTTCAAGCTCATGCATTTAGGCCCGGTTTTCAAGAACAATGCTCATAGTATTACCCCTATTTCTCTGCAGACAGGAGGATGTGTACGGCCCCGGCCACTGGACAACCTGTAAAGATACGCGTAGACGCAACAGAGAGGAATGCTTATCAGGGGACGTTCAAGTTCTACCTTGAGTTAATGGTAAGCAAAATCACTGTGAATAAATTATTTGAATTTAGAATGGCTAATTTAAATGACTCAGTACCGTTGATTGATGTTCAGTGAAAGCGCGGTGAAAAATGATTTTAAATTGAATGGCTATTTGAAACTCAGTAACTTTGAGTTATGTTAACGTAATAGTTCATCATATTAATTGTTTATATATGATGCATTATCCTCATTTTATGTTTTAAGTAATAATATAAGTGTCCTTTTTCATGTAACTTTACATACAATAAAAGACAGACGGACAGACAGTTTATTTCAATCCAATAAGGCATTTAAGCCCACGAGGACATATATACAATACAAGTGTTGACGAACAGTGTAGACTAGAATACAAAATTTTAACAAAAGTTGAAGTTGTATGTTTCCAACATTTGGAGAAGATCACTTTGAGAACAATATTTAAAAAAAACATACATGCAAGATAATTCTGGAACGTTTTCTAAGCATTTAACCAATCTATTTTAAACTATTATACAATATGTTCTTATCTTAGAGGTTTTTTTTAATAAACTACTTTGGGTAGTATAGCTGCCTATATTTATTTTAGTACCGATTACTAGATGATATTCTATTAACAATTTAGAAACATAGAAATTGGTTTTTAAAATGTAGCATACATTTATCCTGATTTGTTTCGTACTATCAAATATCATCATATAAGCATGATAGTATGTTGTTTAAAAGAAGCCTTTTAGGGCTGTATTCTAAACATATACATCGATTTAACAAACAATGACAAAAGAGTAGTTATATATACACATTTACATAAATATGCCATATTACACCACTTTATCCTGCATTAAATGGTTTCTCTACATCGGCCTCTTCGGATATGTTTATAAATTTAGTTCAATTTTACTTTTACGAAAAACAAGTAAAATAACCAATCGCAAAGAAACCTTTAAATACAAAAATATAATATAGTTTAATCATTTAACTTGTATGAATTATATATCTATCACAGATGGTATTTTAACATCTATGGAATTAACATTAAGAGTGCCATAGATATATTTGCCTTACCGAAACGAAAATGTAAGACTGATATCATAGGCAACTGCTATCACTAACATCTGTACTTAACAATTTATAACCACTTTTCATATATTTGTCTTACCGAAAGAAACATGTAAGACAAATATTGTGGAAACTAGACTTATAATAACACGTTATAATATATTAATTGTAAGATCTTGAACTACATTATGATTTAACGAGTAAGACAGACATTATAGATGTTTTTGTCATATCTATTCATACGATAGAACGCTTATATGGTGTGATATTAACATAAACAGCAGAATTAACTTTGCTTTAACAATTTCAGATTAGTTCACTACGATACTTTAAAGTTGTACAGAGCAACGCTATTATAGCCTGGTAAATATAATAATACAAAGGGTATTAAGGCAACATGTCTTATCTATTAACCGTAATAAAAAAATGCATGTAAATGTTATAATGTAATCGTATTTCACTACAATACATAACACTGGTATACTTAACAATTAAAACGGCATAAAGGCCTCATATCAATTTTTATTTTCCGTATAACAAAATGTATGTAACAGTAACCAACAAACATGTAAACATATTTTGCGTATGGTTTCTGTAATATACCAAGGAACATATATAGTACATCAGACATATTAACAGTTTCAGCAGACACACATTGAAAACATGAAATATATACAATTCAAGTACAAAGAAACACATGGAAAGCATGTATTTACAGTATCACACGAAACACATTGTGCATCAATTTTACCATGTCAATTTCTATACATTACCTCATTTCTAATAATAAATCTTTATGAATATAGGTTCCTAAGTTTCTAAGTATATTCTCATTTTCTGACTTGATAAGATCTACAAATTTAGCCATGCTAGGTCTAAACCAATATTTTCTGCCAATATATTTTTTCCAAATGTCGGTATACATTACATATTCCATAACAAAATGATATTCATCCTCAATTGTATTGCACCTTGCATATTTTCTATCACTTAAAATAAAACATCTTGGACAATTTTTAAATAAGGTGTTGAAAAGATAAAACGGCACGTTTTCTTCTGCAACCTCTGGTTGCCGTTGTTAGTTACTTATGGTCGTCCGCGATGCTTATAGGATTCATATTATACAATTAAGATACGGTTTGTTTACTATGTACGATTTGATTATTTATTGAATACAAAAATACTTTTTAATTAGTTATTTTGTTAAATATACAATTGATGAAATGTAAACAAGAAGTTATGTTTATTTGATTATCTCATAAAACGGAATAAAATGGTTTATGCAAATGAGACTTAATTTGAAGATGAATGCTAATTATAAACGAAATAAAAATATTAAATGAAAAGTCGATCAACATGGCAAATGGTTGCCAAAGAACGGGTCATAAATCACATTATGTTCGTGTAGCTTGTTACTCATCAAAATTCCTAAACAAAATTATGACTATTCAAGTTTAAATGAATTGATTAAATGTTAACGGCCTCGTTCATCTTCGGAAGTTAAAAACCCAATGAAAATAAGACCACATATAAAAAAACGTTATGATTGTTACAAACGCCTTCACATACATTATTCTACTAATTTCCATTAACGTCAGCTCCCAGTTCTATTTCAAACGAAAACAATCAATCAACGTCTTTTGGTAAGAAATATGGTTGCGTTTAACATCAGCAGGTATCTGTTAAATATTAATATAACACGCAATTAAAAATCTTATTATTCTTACGATTCTTATGTTCAATAGACATTTTTATGTTCACCTTTATATTTATAAATTTCAGCCATGAAGTTTTGCACTGATTGTTGATCCTCCAATCATCCAATTGCAGACACCAACATGACGGCCTTACATGAGAGCCTTCACCTTCAACAAACCGCCAATATCTGAATAATAGTGACCATACTGATTGATTGAAAATACATTAGCAAAGGAACGTAACATATATTGAATACTTGTTTATTAAATAACAGTGAATTTCATAGAACTATCTTGGGTTTGTTCAGTAATGGTGTAAAGCATCATACAACACCGAACCTGACAAACATACAGTCAGCTGCAAAAACTTTCACGATGCCAGTAAATATTAATATAACGATGTATACATAAACCCGTAGTTTTATTTGAAAATATTACGCATGCTTTTTATGTTTCGTAAACAGTTATTTTAGAATTTTAGAATAGCACACATACTTCACGAATCAAATCAATGTCGTATATCAAATTGCTTACATAGTGTAAACATATATTATTTCATGAACATATATATTAAGTTTAAATCCAATTGAACCGTGCGTTCAAAAAATGGATAAGGCCACCGTATATAAACGTACTTAGTTCTTCACCATCAGTAGTTTGTGAATACATGTATATATGATATATACATCTAGAGACTTTTCTAACGCAACGCTTTTCTAACTTGATTACCTCAGTTATTAGTTAAGATTTTGATTTAAAAGTTCACGTGTGATCATTTGACAACATTCTGATCAAGCTCACGATAACATCATTCATCCTTGACAATCGGACGCTTAAGCACGTGCAGCATGCATCATCTGTTTGTACGTGAAAATAATGAAACGCAATATTATGTTCAATGTATTTCAATTTCATCATTTAGGTGGGTTCTAACATTAGGATAACATTAAACTAGTTTTAAAAAAAATGTATGGCTCATATGAGTATTTAGGAGTGCAACCGCGCCTTTTGGCAAATTGCAGATTACCTGCGAGTGTTTTGGAGACTTTTCTAACGCGACACTTTTCAAATTTGTTCGAATTTTTATGTTAATTTCTGTCTTTTTTAATGCACTGTTTGACATTGATATCCTTGTCATGGTCGGGTAAGCTGTTGAACGTTTCGGACTTACTTTGTCTCGCGATCGTTGATTGGGCGGACGGGGAGAAGAGAGATTGTGTATCTGCTCGACAGAGAGGGGTGGTGGGGGGAGTAAATACTACGCATTTGTGAGGTAGGTAGAGCTTGGCTACTAAAAGTAGCTTACAAGCTGGAGAAAATTGTTGGGTACCGGAAAAGGTTTGGTTATTTTTTACGTGTACTTCGCAAGAAGAAGAATAGTTGGCGTAAGACTTGGCGGTTAGGGTGTTTACCAACTTGTGCATAACATTGGCGAAATCGCCTGAAGCGTCTGTGGTGCATGCATGCATATTGCGGTTGCGAAAGAGTGACAGATAAGCACGGAGAAACCAGATGCCTTTGTCTATAGAACAGCTCGTTGACAATCTGAAGCGTGTCATTTTCGTCTTGATGGTTGAGAAGCGCGTTATGGTACGAAAGGTACAGCGTGAAGAACGGGTGGAGGTGGCGTAGGTGAGAGTGACATCACTATGTGGGCATGTGGATAGGGTGGTTGCAATGGAGAAGACTGTAGGTAAGCAACACATGGAGATGGTCATAGTGAATGGGCACAGGTATTACTTTAAAGTACCCGGTGTACACTTATATACACTTTAAATTGCCCAGAGTACGGAACATATTTTAAACATTCCCCGGAATATGACCGTGTGCTAATACGCGCTTTTACCGTTACCGAGGTATATTGTTGTATACATGTACTAAAGAGTATCCGGGGTACTTTAAATAACTACCTGAGACGTCAGCGACCAATTGAGACGACAACGATTGGTAATTTTTGGTTTGGGTACATTTTGAAAGTACTCCGGGTACTCATAAGTCAACTACAAATGGCCCGGGATACATACAATATACTTAAATAAACTTTAAAATGCACCGGGATGTGGCCGGGTGCCTCCGTTTATGGGGTACATTGTAGTACCCGGGGTACATAAGCTGACAACGACCAATTGAGTGTCATTAAGTTCAACAAATGTCAGTATAGAACAAGTATAAATTGAACCTATATTTCGAGTGAACCTCAGTTGACATCTTACACTTAATGGATAAGGATGGGTGCAGGAAAGGATAGAATGTTAAACAGATTTGCGAGCAGATATAAGTTACGATAAAGAACACTTTTTATATTTTTTCGTGAATAGAAAATGTGGTGTTGGCATCGTCTAGTGTGGTATTGGCATCGTCTGACGACCATCAGAGTCTGACGACCATCAGACGAAGAGGCAATATGAAATTATGTTGTTGTAGTTGTAACTGTTAGATGTTGGACATAATGTAATATCTTAACACTATAATGGTATTCATGTATACCAAACGTTACGTGGACATAGCAAACACAAAGCTTTATTGATAACTTACCACACATACGGAATACTTGTGGTGTTATGGTGAATGAAAAATGGGATATATTCATTTTTGGTTTTGTAATGCTTGACATGAATTAATCGTAACGGGTTTGCCGTTTTGTTTTCATTTGAAAGAGATTGAGGATTTAAATCATGTTTCCGAAATTTATATTAATCCGATTCAAGCCTAAATAATTGTATAAACATGACGGTACCATCAAACGAAATAATTTGTTCATGAAAGTGTTTTGATAAAAATACAAACGTGTAAATTGTATCTATATATTTGAATTAAATAGCATTTCAATTTTAAAGAAAAGCGTGCTTCTCCCGTACGGTCTTTCAACGGAATAAAGTTATGCAAAAATCGATAAACATTACATTCACTTTATCGTAGTTTATCTAATAATTAACAACAAATGTATGTACTGATTCGAACACACGAAACACCTTGGGCTAACGCCATCAGAACTTTAATTCGCTGTAAAGAAGTGATAAATAAACTGGCATTCAGAAATATTTGTAAAATTCTAAAACTTTACATGTAATTTGCTTATTGTTTGGAAACAACACCATATGTTAAACAATAAAACAACGCAAGAAGAAAACTCACTCGTGCGGATATAATTATCATATTTGTCAGTTGACGTTAAAATTCAATATACCCCATATTTTCTTTGTATATATTTAAATGAACCACCCTCTTTGATAAGCGACATTTTAACCACTCGGACTGGAACAGTAGACCATAAACAACAAATCGAAAATGATTTATAATGCACATTATTGAAGTTATGATATAAGATTATTATCGTCAATCGTACTTAATTTGTAAGTAACACGTTATTACCTTTTTTCGAGTATTCATTGTAAAATTCAAACGCTTTGCGAATTCGACAGTTAGGAATATCACGAGTGTTTTATTCAATGAATTAATCTTTATTGAACATCGGCGCATACACATGTCGGGTCCCACGTGAGTTTTGAACATTTTCGAATGGACATTAATCTGATTAGGTTATTGAAATGTATATTAAGACATGTACTGTTCAATACGATTAGGTTCACGTCGATGATTTATTTAATGAAAAATATTATGCGTATTTTTAAAGAACTGTAAATTATAATATGCGAATTAACATTATACATGTTAATTTTGTCAGGCGAGGTATACGAATTGTAAGTTCACCATTGCATTGAATTTTACAGTTTCTTTGTTTCCTCAACTCCTATAGAATCGGTCAAACTCATATTTTGGAAATAATAAAATATTTACAAACCACTTGACTTACTTACATTTATTTATACAAGTTTTACAGATAAATGTTGTGTTAAGAACTTAATATTAATTCAATGTTAGATTACATTTTAGTTTTGGTTTAGAAAAAACAAACAACATTATTTTGGGTTACACGTATCAAAATTTGCAACACTTCTGTTGTAAATGCCCTTTTTTAAATTTTCATTTCTAAGCAGTATGTTGATGTTAATTAGTCTAAAAGCAGATTTATTCACATTAATACTTATTGACAATTACGTGTTTCCTGTCATTATAACTGAACAAAATGTTTAGAAAGATATCACAAATCAGAATTGCTAATGCACCTTACCAGTAAAGGCATGTTACTAAGGAAATATCTGATATGTAAATTATTTTTCCTAAGTGCGTTTGTAAATATTTTTTTAAATACATACCAAGTCTCATGTGCGTCGATATTAAGTATAAAAGGTCACAAAAACTGTAAAGTGGCCGAAAATACAGATACCAAGGCTGTTACTAGCATTTCTGACTACTGGTGTTACACTGAACAAGAATTGTAATAATACATGTATTTATATTAATCAATTTACCATCAGAAAGCATTTTATTGTTTCCATGAAACAGATTTCCTTCTTAAACCAAGTGCCTTACAGTAGTATACATAAACATATATCAATGGTAGATGATTGAAGTAAGTAGTGAATAAATATTACTGTTATGCTCACTGATACTGTCCAGTACTCAAAATAAGTCCGATATGTTTTAACAATTTTTTCAATAAAAAGTATATGTATTGGTTATAAATTATTAAAAAGTCCCAAGCTATTCAGTTAACGTGTTAAGATGCATCATGTTAAAAACTATAAATTGTTTACGGTCTATTTGTAATACCTGCTAGTATAACTACTTAAAGGAGATTTAAAACGAACTTTGCCGCTATATTGACGACATTTGATATTTAAAAAAAAAAATAAACGTTACTTTCCAGTTCATTTGAATATGTGTATCAATACCATCCACATTGCGTTAATAAGTGTCGCTTCTCAACTAACCTGTGCAGTTATGCGAGTTGTATGAAGAAGACATGCTTGTTTAATACACGAGTTTACGAGTGACGTCGCGCGCACCTGCAAAGTTTAAAATCTGTCAAATGTTTCGCAAAAGGTATTAAGATGCATATGAGCACAATTAGTCATGTTAGCATGCATTTTCAACACTCTAAAATGTTATTATTAATGTGTCATTACGTCTTATTTACTAGATATTGTACAATAAATGTGCATGCTCGGTCTGTATGTGGTAAGAACAAAGATATATCAAGTAAACAAATCTTCACGACTATTGTTTTTAACAAAAAACAACATCAACATAAATCGAAACGTGTTTCAGACGTAATAAAAGTATTGTTATTCAAACAAATAATGGTGAAAATAATAACTTATAGATCAATTTACTGCACACAAAACCTTTTACTCATTAAATCACCATACACCGATTATTACAGTATGATCAGATACTGTCAATACAGTCACTTACTAACCACAAGGTATCGTAAATCACTAGTGGCAGCGAATGGCTGGCCATTTAACTCCATTTACGATGAATCCGTATTTTGCGTATGTTGTTGAATTGAGCAGTCCTGTCATGGTGAAATTTAACGCCAAAATATTTCGATCATTTCCTTTTAAGGCTCCACTATTTGACACGGATTGCGGTGGACAAACATGTCAGTATGGCTTAGGCCTTAGACATCTAAAATTATTGACATGGGTTAAAATCTTAATTTCAAGAAATATCCACTTCACTGAGCATTGTTTGTACACCCGATAACCCGCGTTACCTGTTTATACTTATTTAAACACAGAACATACATTTATTTAAATATATAAGATAGTAAATTCCACATACCATGTGATCTTAATATATAACACATTTTAAATATCAGTATAGACGAACATACATGTTGTAGCTATATATTTAACGAGTTTTAAGGACATATGTTGTTATTTTCTTAATGAGGTGCACACAAAAGTACGCATCGCTGTATTGCTATTGTTTACCGAACACATTAAGCATTTTAAATTGTATTTATTAAGACACAAAGCACTAAAAACATCTTCACTGTACATAGTTCGGCATCCATTACCTGGTTTCAGAGAACGAAACTAAGCACACATCAATCAGTATTAAACAAGCAAACTTATTAAGGGTTAAAACATATATGAACTAGTTAAACTTAATAAAACATGCGAATACTAATAATACTTATAATACTTCTAATAATACTAATAATATTAATAACACTAATAACACTTATAATTCCAATAATAGCGATAATTATACTACTAATCAAAATACTAATAATACTTATAATACTATTAATACTAATTATACTATTTATACTAATTTTATTATGATACTTAAAATACTAATAATACCCATAATTCTAATAATACTTACAATACTAATAATACTAATACAACTAATAATATTAATAATTCTTATAATACTTATAATACTAATACTACTTATAATACTTGTAATACTTATACTACTAATACTGCTACTAATATTAGTATTAAAATGATTCACAAAAAGTACGTACCCTTCTTTGAAAAGTGATCAAGACTATTTCCGCTTTCAATCGTTTATTATTCGGAAACGTCACCTGCAATAAACAGGTAATTTTATGTAGTTCACTTAAACGTTTGCTTTGTGCATGAACACGTTGCAATATGATACTTAAGATGCTTACCAATTTAAACGCAGTTTTCCACTGTTTCATGGTTGGATGGTTTTTACAAAGGATGTAGCCTGCTCTTTAATACATGGTTTCCGATAAAAAAATTGTTTGCATGAACGCGTCTTGATTAACATCTAGATAGTAATGTTGAATAGATACCTCACTCAAAATGGAATATGAGGCTCGTCAAGTCAAGGTCAAGTTGACAATAAAACAAACTGCATCGACTCAATATCTTGAGTTCGCATGGAAGTAGTGTTCTGAAATGTCGGACAAATGTAAAGGTCACTGTTGCTATAATAGAATGTTGAAATAGACATACAGTTTTTTCCTAATTACATGCGTTTGATGGAAGTATGATGCCTATATGGTGAGTGTGGGTAAGCCTACATACATAATATTTTCATGCTTTTTATAGTCTACAATATTTTCTGTAACATCATTTATACAACAAATTAGTATATCCTTCCGATGTCAATGTATGCATATCTTAATGTTAAGATGCCAAGGTGAGCTAAATAGGAAATAATTAAGTTTTGGTAATCCATGTATTAATATAAGTTTATTATTAAGGAAATAATTCATAGATGTATCAACACTTTACATTATTCTCAAAAGTCCTCATAAATCACCTGAGATTGTAAGTATGTTATACACTTGATTACAACACACACACAAATCTGATGTATTTCAAAATATCGTTTTCTTGTTTCTGAAATTTCAATCGACGAATAATGTATTTTCTATGGATATAAAAGTTAGGGTTGTGTTTATATTTGTATTATTATATTTTCGTTGTTCATTGTTAAGATAATTTTACATGTTATAAACTTTCGCCAATATGTTTTCCCACAAATATCATCATATAATGCAAATCAATTCCAATACACAGCTAATAAAAAAAATAAACAAAATCCAAATATTAAGTGAAAATTACTAAACTTCAATATACCATATCTTATTAGGTAATTTGAATGCGCAACATAATGCAGACAGTTTTATCTTACACAGTTGTTATGGCGCCTAAAAGAAATAGCATTTTACTAGAAATTAACCGCGAGTGTTGTAATCTTTAAAATGTGGATTGTGGATAACCAACACTTTTATGAGATATTTTGTAACATGCTACAGCTAGTCACTAATCTGTTAAAATGAAATTCCTTATTTAGTCACACACATGCAATACAAACAAGATTTCAGTAAACACCTTAGTATAAATGAGGAAGTGTGAACATTAAACACACTTTATAAATATTTATTTAAGACGAAAGAACAATCAAGAAACAAGGCCTCACAGAACACACACCATTTACATAGAACTGATAAGTCACTTTAACACAGTGATAAGCAAAAGGTAAGTTACCAACTTGATAACAGTACACTCTCATAACTGTCAAACAAGCCTCATTCAAAAAATAGTAAACTTATATTTTACCAAATGGAAGAAAACTTGGTGAACAATTTTTCTGATCAATAAACTTAATCAACTACAAATTAGAAACGATCCGTACTTCTTAAAGGTTATTCCTGAAGAGACATATACCCGATCTTGTTGGGTGTATGAAGGCTACCTGTGCAACATGTTCGAATACAACACAATCAATAATATGTTATATCTTCTAGTATATCCTCTAATATTAAAACTTTTATTTCCTCAAAAGATAAATAATAGCAAAAACGAAATTTGCATTATAATTTAAAGAAAAATAACAATATTTACCTGTTCGTCCAAATTAAGTTGTGTATCAATATGTTGATGTCTTGAATGTAAACGAAAGTAAGTACACTTGGTGTTTACGGGTATATCCTATAATGTTCACAGGCTTATTTTGTATCGGCTCACTTTTACGTATTTACATGGTTACTTCATCAGATGTAAAAACCGTATTTGTAAGTGTTTATATTGTACAATGAAATGCATATTATAAGACTATTCCCTTTGTAGTAACCCTTATTGTAAAACATATGATCGTTTTCTTTTTTACATACTTTATCCAACCTTTTACGTCAGTTCCCTCTCATTTCCCGTAGTTTCGGCTCAAACTGGGAATGTTTCCAAAAAAGTTGGGAAATGTTTTACTGCACTAAATACTGTTTTATAATTATATATGTGTTTAATTTATCAATCATGCATGTGTAACCATGCATTTCACCAAACATGAACAAGAAAGTTTACCCAAAACTACTTTCTTTAATTACATGTGTGACGCTTTAAAATATGTTACTATGGTTCACAACAGGTACTTATAGACAATACTATATTTGATGTTAAACATTAATCATAAATTCGGAAAAAACAATACCATTAAATTCGTCCGTTACGATCAACGAACTACATCATTTAAACTTGCATGAACATATGATGAAAGTTATTGGGGTTAATAATAAAAATAATGCTAAATCCAAAGGAATAAATAACAAGTTAGATGTGTATTACCCATAAACAAATATTAATACTGCATAGACAATTCAATTTGTAAATGTAAAGACGTTGCTTTGTTTCAGGTGTTGGTACAAAGTCATCAAATTTGTTATAAAAATTATGGATTGTTTAATATCATGTCTGATTTAGACTTCACACATAAATCTTTAGTGAACATTTGATTGTTTTTGTTTAAGAGGACCCACACAAATCCACATAAAGTATTGTCCAACAAATAATAATGTTTTTACAGTAATACCCATTGCATTTTCAAAATGTTTTTAAATCCAGGTTGCCGCTATTAGGAGGTCTCTGGGTGTAGGTTATGAAGCCGTCGACAACCCAATCTTCTTCAAAGAGAAAACCAATGTGTTGCTTTGAGACGCAAAGAAAACATGCGAGGCGCTACTGGCGATTGTAAAGGCGCACTACGGAGACTAACGATTGCCTTGGAATAGGACTAATGACATGTTTTATTGACATTGCCAGTTATATATTGTGTATATATTATGCTTTGATTTGGATTAAGTGGTAAATAGATACAATGTTTTGATATATATGTGAACAAATTATTTATTAAATAAATATGTTTTCATGTGGAATTAAATATTTATTAAGAGCATAGATTTATTGGAAGGAACAGTGTTTGCTAATAACACACACTCAGGTGTAGTTTGAGATTCTGGACGTTTAGTTAATGATTTGAATAATTTTTCATTTGAATAATAAGTTGGGATGCCTTTAAGATTTACTTTGAATTTTTAGATTGATATTACAATTTGATGAACGATTTGTTTACAAAGCAAATTAGTGGTAATACAATTTAAAAATTTAGCAGTTGTTTATGTAGTTTTTGTAAAGGCAGTGCCTAGTATTGGTTAAAGATTCATTTAGAGTCTAAAGCATAGTTTGTGATCATGATGATTTTTTTGTAAAATTTATGTGTATACCCAATTAATGGAGAAATTAGGTCACATGTTCATATATAACTCCTTTTTTTGGTTTATATTTTGTGCGGAAGTATTATGTGTCGTATTATGTTTTTCAAAAATGACATATTACTAATTTAGTACAACATACATTTAATGACATTTGCTGTCAAAAAGATATAACTTATTAACGCCATCGGTTAAATGAGATACAAACACGTTTGTGTCGTTTTTTTTTAAATTGAGATAATCTGGTGTTGATCCAATAACTGTGTGATATTTGGAGGTTAATAAATATCAATTTCAAACAACATTGAAGTGATGGGGTAATAAAACAATCAAAATTAAAATAAACGAAGTTTGGTTTTAACAAAGCTTGTTTTGACTTGAGTTTGCCGCATTTTGATTATGGCATTGTGTAGTTTCATTGTAATTACTATAAGAAAGATAGTCCAGTCAGTCTAAAATTCGACCTCAAACAAATTGCATCAGAAAATGTTTTGATGGTGATAGATAGAGTATGAACCAATATGAAAGGTATCAAAAGTCTAGAAAAATCTAAGTAGCGCAAAATAAAAAAAAAGTGTTTTTATCGGAATTTTACGTAAAATACTGTAGACGGAATCGGCCTGCCATAAATGAACAAACGTCTGCGATGCACAGAAAAGCGTCTGCAAAATGGAGATAACAACAACGTAAAAAGGTAAACAAACCATATGCAAGTCAAAAAATAGATGCAACCACAGGAACTTGAAAAAAATGTTTGGTCGTTATATATATAATAAGAGTAAAGGTATCCAAAGATTATTGCACATGTGTATTGAATAACACAATGCAACTGCATGAAAGATCAAACAATGTACACATATGTCGTTATGGTTGCCAGAAGGAAGCGTCCATCTATGATAAAACACCTTTTATTTGATGAAAATCCACCAAGTATTTCGAAAACAGCTAAACGTTTCACAAATATGACCCCAAAATCAAAGTGTGTAATTCCGGACCTCCAGCTGTCAGTTATGAATGAAGGCGATTTTCGGTTGATTTTTCACAAATAAAAAAGAACTTTGCTATAAACTCCATGTATGTTTTTCATGTACTCAGTTTGCCTTCGAACTACGTCGTTCTGTAGTTGACGTTGATCAAATTTTTACCACGGCATGAAATGACGTCATTTTTTTCAACAAAATGACGTCATAAATCCAGCGAAAGTATCCAGTAAAACTAATTGTGTTCAGATAAAAAGGTTAACTGAATAAAACAGTGGGATAAAGAGAATAGTAGATTAGTATTGATTATAGATCAGGTTTATCATGCTCGGCACTAAAACGAAAAAGAAATCACCAAGGCTCGTGCTTTTTGTTATTTAAGCCTCGCATGATAAACCTAATCTATAATCAACACTAAACTATTATTCTCTATATTAAACAGTAAATGGGTGTCGATCATTGGCGCTAACCTTAAATGAATTACTAGTAAAATTCTGAAACCTAATAACTGATTTTCGTCTATTAACATTTTTGATAGATCACCATGGGGTTTGTTTTGAATTGTTACATATCCAGTAAATACGAATGGGTCGTAGGACAAAAAACTTGAATTTTAAAAGGTAAGATTAGTCAATTAATTCATATCGTAACTGTCTTCTTGATAAAAGTTTACAAGATGTTAATGTTCAAAGTCACCAATCACTTAGTGTTATATGTCATTAAAGTTTATCAGTATATTCCATTTCATATTTAGTTCTATTTACACGAAATGCAAAGTCCATCTCGTTCAAAATTGGAATTTATAAATATGCCATATAATTGTAAGTTTGGTCATATAAGTTAGTTCTATTAAAATAAAAATATAATTTCAGGATGGATTTCTGTCGGACTTGCTTGTAATCGCCCTGTATCACATAAAGTCAACTAATAAAACAGTCGTTTTAAAGCCAGCAGCCAAACAAACGACATCAAAAGTTGTTCGGATATGGGATATTCAGAAGACCAAACGGATTTGCGGATTGTCCGTTGAGACACTGGATTTGTTGATATTAAGGATTTTTTCGCAAAAGGTCATGTCGAGCATAAATTCCGTTCAGGTAAAGTCATGGCCACCATCATCTGCCGCCGCTGAATACCCCAGTATAAGAACGTTTTTCCAAGTTCATAAATGGATTGAAAATGGAGAAAATCTTTCGCCTACTGAATGGGTATTCGAACTAAAAGACAATAAGTTCATGCCCTAGAAAACGTATGGACCTGCTGTACCCGAGAAGCTACTGAAAATGGTGAAATGCTAATGCAAACAACACTGTGACACAAAAAGATGTACATGTAGGAAAAACGGCTTAGAGTGTTCTGCGGGATGCTGAGGATGTCGTGGAATCAGCTGTACAAATGTAGAGAAGTTCATCGAAACCGACTCGGATATTGACTAAAACACAATCAATGAGACGTCAAACATGTTAAATCGATGAGACGCCAATTGTACACTGACGAATTCATTATTAGACTTCAAGATTAAGAGTTTAAACTGTCATAATATCCATTTGTATTACTGCGACTTTTAAAACATGATTTGCAGTTATTTTAAATTCAAATATGTACTTATCAGTGTACGTGACATAATTTTTTTGAAATTATTATGTACAAAATAAACAAGTTTACAGATTTTGTAATAGTTACATTGTTCAACTGAATAGAATGATATTTGACCTTGAAAAAGTTAAGGTCAACCATTGTGGCCCAGGGTAAATGCATTATTATATATCTTTAAACATTTAGGCAAATGTGTATCAACTTATTTAAGAAAAGCTATGTATCTAATACTGTCTATATAGAAAATTCGCATGAATTGAAATGAAATTACATTGTATAAGACTACCCCACCCACTCTTTATATAGCGATACAATACAAAGTTTAAATAAATATTTTTATAATTATGAACATTCTGATAGTTATATTCTTATCTCATATTTTCAACAGATGTATGTGTGTAAAAGTCTGTAGATCTATACAGGGCGATGATTAAATTGTTATATTCAACACTACTCAATAAAAGCTATGTGTTATTATATAGAAATACCCCACCAACTTTTCAATTTTATATATAAAAAGGGGACTAATAGCGTGTTGTAAAAGATAATATAGTTTATGTTACTTTTATTGTCATAATATATTTAGATAAAGTTATGTTAACACGGATGTTTTATATAACAATGATGGAAAATGTAATACATATGAATTATAAAGAGTCTCAATAAATACATTCATTAGCCTATATTTGGTCTCGTTTTTGTAACTTTCCCAAGCTTAGATTTGTATAGACTATCTGTTTAACTTTATGCATTGATGATTTAACAATACCCAAAACATTTTATGTTGCAATTTGTTTGAGGTTTTAATTTGTTTGAGGCTTGAGATTTCATGACTAATGCTGGGCCAAGTGTGAGGTAGAGCGCTCTAAAACCGGTTTAAGCCCCCAATGCTTTTCATTGACCGTTCCAAGGCGGTGACCCCAGGTTTATTCTTATATGTGTTTATGTTGTTGTGTATTGTGCTGTTTTGTGATGTTTTGTACTGTATGGGCAATCGGTCAATTGCCTTGAATAAAGGGCCAACTAATTGTTTATAGTACGAATTAAATACTGCTCCAGCTGGAGTTTCACTTCTTTATATTGGGCGTATCTAAGCTAAAATGTCTGGACTAAGAGGTTGGCTAGACATATTATGGTGATACAATATTTCCATTGTGTTCTGTGTTGAAGTATGTATGTAGGAAACACAAACATGTTCTACACGGCCGAATGAACAATTTCAACAGAGTTACCAAT
Organism: Dreissena polymorpha; assembly: GCF_020536995.1. Classification (NCBI taxonomy): domain Eukaryota; kingdom Metazoa; phylum Mollusca; class Bivalvia; order Myida; family Dreissenidae; genus Dreissena; species Dreissena polymorpha. Next base: position 37,207,295 of record NC_068361.1, on the reverse strand, counting down.
TCGTTTTAGTTATTTTAAGTTGCTTTAGCCTTACCTTCATATGTTGGTAACTATTAAGGGCAAACAAAGTTCTTGTTTTGTTTCAATCACTAGTATTGTTATGTTTAAATTTTCTTGTATCTCATTTCAATTTTCTCATTAACTAACTCTTCTCGATGGACTGTCACATCTCGCTATTTGAGTGTCACACGCTTGTCTGCTTTCATCGCACTCTCTTGTTGTTGCACTCACTATCTTGTCACACATAGAATCATCTTCAATAGCGTGTGCATTATGTGTAAATGATATTAATATATGCTTAATAATCAAAACAAGAATACATATTGTAATAATTTAATACCTTCCTTTATTTAAAAAAAAAACGATATATTTGCACGACTTGAATAAACATTATTCTTCGTAATGGTTTCAGACTTGTTGGTAGACAAGTGTCATTTGCAAATGGATATTTATTTTATAGTTATCATTGTATTTGTTGAGACTGCTTAAAATGTCTGATAAGAAATGTAATTTGTGGAGTTCATTTACAACAATTATTAATCACAATATGCATTCGACTGGCATTCATTAGTTCACATAACAAAACGTACAACATAGGTACTGGTATATAAGAACATATAACATGAGCAAGTAGAACGTAACACATATGCTAGTATTTTAAAATATAAATATGAAGTGTGTTTCCTGATATTTTATAACAGGGATTACATTATACAAATCAAACTAATTGATAACAAAAGCTTAAGAATTGCTAGGCATGTAAAGTTCTGTTTTTCACAAGATAAGCTTTTGTATCGTTTTATTAACCACTAATAAGACGCAGAATACGCCGCACGTGCCAGTTAGCGGCATTGTTTGTACCACGACAACGCAACGACCACTCGTAGTAATGTATCGCACATTCATAGTCTCCTTCCATTTCATAGCAGTGACCCATCAAGTTCGCAGCAGTCTCGTGGTGATGCAGGTTGGTGTGATTTCTTACCACACCTGAATAAGATTGCAATACTCTCATTGCATGAAGCTGCTTGTCACGTTCACCGAGTGCTCCATACGTGAGATACTGTAGATAGTGAAGAAACGGACGAGCATCGACCTCAGCACTGTCCATCCACCATGTCCCAGCGCGATCACTCTGTGCCACTTCATCTTCACTTATATTGCGATTCATTTCAAACAACAATATAACAGGTGTGCAGTACGATTCTTGCCTAGAAAATTTGACACAGAACGTGCAAGGCAGTTCGTTTAATGTGTTGTCACTGTTACCTGTCAACATATCATTGAACACATTGAGATCATCTTCTCCGTGATTTTCCTTACACAAGCACACAGCCTTGACCTTACTGTGAAACCTCCTCCCCACATCCTCCAACACTCTAACTGCAGCGTGAATATGTCCACTACAGTACAATATGGAAGCCAATTTTAAGCGACTAGAAGCTACATCCGAATTAACGGTATATTTGAAACGTCTTACAATTTCGCTGTCAATAACGTTTCCTAATCGCAAGCAGTGAGACAATTGCATTACATTTTGTACCGCGTACAAGTGTTTAATAATCTCTAAAGAAACAGTTTTCAATATGACATTCTTGGAACAATAAAACACATTGCGTATTAAACATCTTATATTTTGCCGAACGGTTGTATTAGAACTGTGATTTTTTATTTCAAAACAACGTTTCAAAAATGACCTCACATACTGAAACTTTAGCAGTAAGCTGATGCTGTCACGTACGCATGCACGCCTTTCTTCTCCAGCTTTTACCATGCGTAGTATACTACAAGCTCTTAAACGACATCCAATTTTATCTATGTCAATATTGACTACCTCTTGCAGGTTGTTCCTGATCATGGAGTCTATATACACTAAAAGGCGCCTCTGTTGCACCTTAGAGATTTTTCCATCAAACAAGTTCACTCCGTGTATGATATAATGCGGGAGTCTTCCAAATCGCAGCGATTTCCTTAATATGCATAAACAATACGAAATTAGAAACATAAGGTTATGTTCGAACCACAGTGAAGGATGTGTTCTTTCTATTGTGTAAAACATTAAAGTTTTACAATGAAAGCTTGTAATGGATTCTCCTACAATTTTAGTAAATAACGACTTTTTAAATACTTTTAAAATAATGTAACATTTTATCTGCGTCATATTAAAGCTAAACATCATCATTCTTTCTATGAGGTTCGGAGAAAGTCGCCATTCTTCGCGCTTGTAGTCACTGTCTGGGTGCCCAGCAGGGACCAGGAAACACGGAGCTATCCTTGCAGCATCAAGTAGCTGGACAGGCGGCCAGTGACTACCTCTACATCTGTCTATCCATTGCTGTATTTCAGGAAGAGGCTTGCATACGTGAAATGCACGTACAATATCCCAATTTTTTTGATTGCTCACAGAAGGTCCATTTCTGGTTATGTTTTCTCGATTTGTTGAATGATGCTCAATTATATGATTCGTGAGAAGCTCTTTATATATTTCAGCACCAAGCAGTACTTGCCCAGAATCTGTCTTTACGAAATAGCCATGACACAGACAAGTCTTCGGTTCCGGTGTGTCCCTTTTTATTATTTGAAGCAAGTACTGCTGAGGTGGAGTGAAGTCGTCCTTAAGCATCAACAGGTTACTCACCCCGGCCTCCCAGTCTCCCCAGACGCTCATTATATTCGTATCATTTGCACTCATGAGGAAATCAATATCAGACTTGAGACCGGGTGTGGTGGTCCCTTCCGATTGGCTCCCAAAATGGAAGCATTCCCAATCATTTTCGTCATATTTACTCGCTATTTTTTCCATGCATTCCATCCGCAAGTACGCTCTTCTCCGCTCAATTACAGTATCCTTTCCAGCTCCGATATCATTAAGTACCTCCGTCATCCGGAGGGACATTTCTGTGAAATACTCTGGCATCTAGAGATTCAAATATAATTTCACTTTTGATCAGTAGTGACAATTTGTATACAATATCCTGTCAGTATAGATTAATTATACAAAGTTATATAATATGACCGATACACAATGACAATGGTATTGGCTAAATTTAGACACATATTTGTATATGTTTCTTAATAACTATTCAATAGTTCATCTTATTTTATAGTTTTGTATCAAAATGTAGAGGATGTAATACATGTAATCATGCGTATACCGAAATGTTGGTATTAATTAATTAAAAGTCTTATATTACTATATATATATATATATATATATATATATATATATATATATATATGTTTTAACATGTGCATGCGAACTAAAAGTATCCAGATACAGGTAAAGAAGACATAATGCAATTACTCCCTACATGTACAGTTTGGAAAGTTATTTTCTCAGTTTAAACAATATCTGTTGAGGTGACAAGTTTATACATTAAAAAAAATGATTTTTTTTTAGGAGAAAATTGTATAGTTTGAAAATAAAATAAAAAAAACAGAACGCGTAATGTAAATTAAGTCATATGTCTTTTCTGTTTGTCAGTAGGTCCGCAAGTATATCTGTCCGTACAACTGCCCGTTGGTTTGTCCGTCCTTCTGTTCGTGTATATTGTCACTCTGTTATATGTATGTCCACTTGAGCGAAGCCATGCCCTCCGCGTGCCGTATTTTCTATAAATATTTGTCTATATTGTTTGTCTTCTAAGACATTTGTGTCTTGTCGACATGTTTGTTTGCCGTTCGGTCAGTTTATATTTTCGCCTAACTATATGTCTCTCCGCCGGTAGCCTTTTTTTCTGACATCGTTATATATAGTGTGTTCAGTATTAATTATCAATAGCAAAAAACAAATGTTAGTGATATACCTCCATGTTTAGCTTTGATCTCGATTGTTGTTTGATCGCTTCGATGAAGCGACTTCAATGCGCTCTCTTCTTATTCGAATGGGTCCCTAATAATAAAACAAGGAACAGAAGAATTTATCAACCAAACTTATATATCGACATTATATAGTATTGTATACAAAGTAAGCTGTAAATCAAAACACAATGACGAGTTGGTAAACATTGTGATACAATTATATGTTCGTCAATTGCATAGTCAACTTAATCTACGTTCAATGCATGTCTTTGGCAGTAAACAATTATTTTATATCGTACTTATTTAAATAAGACAGAGCAAAACGAAGTGGTATATGTATCATGTAATGATGTGAAGGAGATGTTGAAATGTATAATCAGGTGAAAGTGACATATCTGAAAAGTAGAATATCAAATGTAAGTGCTTAATTCCTTACATTGACGAATGTAATTGTTATATGACAATTTGTATGTTTAAGCCCTTAAAACCGATTATGGGAATTAAAACCAAAAAATGTGTTTATTATTTGCAGTTGATGTAATGGTTTGTTTGCTTACTTTAATTCTCACCAAATATAATATTATACACTGTAAAACACATTATCATACATAAGAGAGCAAAATATATATCAGACAAAGCAGTAAATAACATGACTGTCATGGAAACGAACAACCAGCGTAAGTTTTGTACTTATCATGAGTTCAAGGACAGCCCATAACATGAAAAGCTGCATATATAAACAAATGTATTAGAAAGCTTTTTTATTTTATTGTAAAATCCAAAACATTCCACATTGACACAACTTCTTAATGTATATGTATTGTTCTAAACTCTTATATACACCTGCTGCAAATATAAATATTTTACCACAATAAAATGATATTCTAAAAATAACTGTACATCAAATTATTATCATCCTCAGATAATCTGATTATTATAGATAAATTAAAACTGAAAAAGGTGTCGACATTAAATTCAATTAAAAACGAAAATATGTAGTTGAAAATTACGCTTAAATGAGAGGAACAGTAAATAAGTAAGGGAAATGTTCGGTTACGTGCTACCATAAAAATACAACATTCAAAACTTCCCAATTGAAATCAATGCCGATAGCACGGGACCATGATATTACCTTGGATATTGCTATGAATTACTCCAATTGTTGTGTAACAATGTACACATGGCACGGCGGTTACAATGTAATTTGTAATAATTAACATAATTATGATTATAGCAATAATAAGAATAATAACAATACATCTACTACTACTACTACTACTACTACTACTACTACTACTACTACTACTACTACTACTACTACTACTACTACTACTACTACTACTACTACTACTACTACTACTACTACTACTACTACTACTACTACTAACTACTACTACTACTACTACTACTACTACTACTACTACTACTACTACTACTTCTACTACTACTACTACTACTACTACTACTACTACTACTACTACTACTACTACTACTACTACTACTACTACTACTACTACTACTACTACTACTACTTCTTCTTCTACTAATGCTGCTACTACTACTACTACTACTACTACTACTACTACTACTACAACAACAACTTCTACTGCAACAACTAATAATACTAATAATAATACTAATAATACTAATACTACTACTACTAATAATAATAATAATAATAATAAAAATAATAATAATAATAATAATAATAATAATAATAATAATAATAAAAATAATAATAATAATAATTATACAATTAACAATATTAACATAATTCACAACAATGCCATACCCTTCTTTCAAATGTTGTCCGTTTTAACTCGATTATAAATTGGACAGCTGCACATGAAATAAACCGGTAATTTAATGTATTTTACTTAAACTTTTGATTTTCGCATGTAAATGTTGCAATATGATATTTAAGGTTTTCCTAAATTTGAACGCAGTTTGTGCAATATTGCATGGTTTTGTCCAACAATGGTTGAATGGTTTTAACGAAATTCGATCTTCTAAACTGGTATACTTATATAAACAATTAAATACATGTCTGATACTTTTTGACATGACAACGAAATGTTTAAAACTGTTCATGTTTCACACGCTGGTTTAAAAAAAACGTGCGTATAATGGGAGCTCATGTTGTCGGCGTCGGGCACTGGGCTGAAGGCGGAGAGCGTCAATGAAAATAATGCTCGCTCAATATTTCAAACAGTTAAATCATGAAATGTTGTCTAAATGCGAGCAAAAAGTATAAATTGTCCAAGTGAAATAATCAGGCAGAATGAATGAAGGACTCATCACTTATTCATGTTGAATTTTAAAAGAAAAGACACAACAAACATTATCCGATCTCTATTTTAAAAAGTTTTATTCCAATCGTCTCAAAACATGTTGCCAGTGTTCATGGGCATACTATTTTAGCCAAGCCAGATAACCAGCAAGATCGCATGTTGGACTACTATACTATGGCCCAAGTTTGCAAAATAATGTAGCCTGCTCTCTAATATGTGGTTTCCGATCAATAACTTGTTGGTATGAACGCGTCTTGATGAAAGTCTAGATCATAATAATATCAGGCTCGTCAAGGTCAAGGTATAGTTCACTGAAAACAAACAGCATCGACTCAAAATCCTGAGTTTGGATGGAAATAGTGTTGATAATTTTTATCTAAACGCTACTTACATGTAAACCAAGCTTGCGCTAGTATTTGGACCAGTCGGAAAACTGTCAAGGTCACTGTTGCTAGAAAAAAAAGTGTCTGCCTAATAACTTGAGTTTGGATGAAAGTATGATGCCTTTATATGAAGTGGCGTATGTGTTGATACGCTGGCACTGTTGTCGATATTTGAAATTCATTTTTTGTAAATATTTGGTTAATGTTCTGCAAAGAATGGAGGAGGGGCTATATTTATTGCGATAAATATATATCCTATATTGAATAATCAAACAACAAAAATATTGCGGAAAACATTTACTATTAAGTCAGATGTGTCGACTACGTATATTGGATATGTTTAATAGCAAGACAACATATACTGGGGCAAAACGTTAACGCTTCCTTTAACACGGCCATAGTTAATACTATTCTCGGTATAGAACTTTAAAACAATAATATCATACTAAGAATAAAAAAATTGAGATACAAAATAATGCAATCATATCAATGGATATATCACTACATACTTTTTCCTCATATTAATGTAGATATTTTTGTATATTAAATATATTCTATACTCAACAATCGCAGTATGGACGAATGATGCATATAAATGACATGTATTGATCGTTGTGTAGGTGCATTCCGGAAAGAATCACTAGCGTAAATAGTGTATGTATGTCACGTAGAGTCGGTGAGGAGAACGGGGACAATATATATACATTTTTCGTATCAGGATTGTTTGTCGGACTGTGCCGACAATTGTTCGGTTTGCAACTTCAGCATACATTAACAGTTTTTAAAGAAACATGATGTTTGTGTTCTACAGCCTGTTCGTACTGTACTATACGTATGCATTTGAGAATTTCGAAATACTTTGTCAAATATTCATCACAGTGAGACATTGTGTTGCGCAAAAGAACAACTTTTTAATGGTCAATGTAAATAAGGGGTCATAATTTATAAAATAGGGTTAGTCAACTTGTTCACAATGAAGTGAGGCTTGGATATGCATTGCACCAAAGGCCGGCTCGATATACGTGTTTTTAATGAAGAAGTCCAAAAGTTTATCGGGTGTTCTAAAAGCTTGTATTTGTCATTTTCAACGAGTTTTCACTAGTAAGCGTTATATTCATAATTGCAGTGTCTTCATAACTTCTGTCACTTAACGACATTCAATTAATAATACAAATTATTAAGCATAAGCATAGATTGAAGACAGATTGAATAGGTACAAAAAACAACATCAAAACGTGTTCAATTTAAATTATGCTCGAAATGAAAACTATCACAATTATAGTAATAAAATATTATTAATAGTGCATGCAGAACATTATTCAGTATTTCAATCATTATAAACGTCCCACAAAGTGTCAGTTAACTTAAACTGGCATGTACTTTTTACATATATCGATGTTAAATGATGATAAATTATCAACAAACATGAATTCACATTTACCACATATGTATATTAATGCTCTGTATTACTTTAATGTGGAAAATGTTATGTTATGTTTCAGTCAAACACACAAGCTGACAAAGCATGTGATAAGTCAATCTGTGATTTACATCCTTTAACATTGAACATTGGAATGTGCGTTATTTGTACTATACCAAGCGAGCACAGTATGCTTGCTTCATCGGTATATACCTCCTTTAAAGCTTTACAAAAGACTACAATGGATAAGTTGATGAGTACTTTGATCACAATTAAACATATCCCTTTCAGGGAAGTTATATTTACTGTCGTGCTATATTACGAACAAAAGATATTGTATTAAACCAGCCCAACCCTTCATCAACATTGCGTTTGTTCAATGTTATCTCAAATATCAGGAAGTTTAAACTGTTTTATAAATTATAAAAAACTTAAGATCCAAATTGAAAGGGAAATAGCCCTCAACAACGATACACTTCATGTTTTTGAACACAAATGGAAACACATTAAATTTTCATCATCTAGTCCAGTTGTTTATCTACCCCACTTTATGAAACGTGTCTATAGTTTTAATTAGTATATAATAAACAAAACATTTATCACAATATACAAAACAAAAGAACCCACAAGCCTACAACTTATAAATCTTAAGAAAAACACAAGGTCAAAAATATTTAAAAACTAGCATACCTTGTATAATATGTTTTTGACAGAATTATTGTTGCATGAAATAACTTTGTTATTGCTTTTGCACATGTTTACATTATATGTTTTATATTAAATGCAAAAAGGAAGTTTAAAATGTCCTTAAGACAAGCAATGCGCTTTTTGAGGAAGTGAACACCTGCGTTCGACTAAGCGCAAACATAAACTATATTATCACCAAAACTGCGAAATAAATGACGTGACTATATAAGTAAACACATATTTACGTATCAGGAAAGACATTTAGACAATGCACGTGTCTGTCCGTTTGTATTTATGTATAAACCTGCAACCGTCCCGAAATACAGTCCAACTTTATATTCAGTATGTTCAGAATATTTATGTTCAACTTTCAACACGTGATCAACTTGGAGAGAAAGCGCATTGTATAACGCATCGTTGTCAGAAGCTTCATAGTTTGTAAATTTTAAACTAAGTTACCACTGATAATCAATATACGAAGGTGTGTCTTGCTAAAATTATGCGTACTTAGCTATATAGGCGGCTCAATTTTCTTATTTCATATCGTATATGTGCTAAATATTGTTAGGTCACCCTAGAACGAAGTTATCAGTCATTTGTTCGGCATCGCTCGTCGTGCATTGTTAACGTTTACTTTGTTACCTTTCGATAGAGGGGACAGTCTCAGCTCAATCTTAATGAAATTGGGTAATAAGTCGATCATTTTCGAAAATAGATCAAGTAGGGTCAAAACTACGTCATCAGATTTAGTCGACGTACAAAACGTGTTTCCACTCTAGAAGTAGCTTTCATTAAAAAAAACTTGATGAAACTTGGCCAACAGGTTTATCTTGGAACAAAAAATGTTACCACTTAAGAAACCACATACTAAACTAAATCATGATAAACCTTAATCAGAATATGTTTTGGCAATATCATGTCATTCTTAAAATTTAGATTCAGTGAGATAACAAATAAGATAATCGAGTCGACTTTAGTTTGAATGTTTGCCTTCACCATATGTAGTCATATTTTAAAAACGAGTCAAATAGAGTTCAAAAGAACGTCACTAGTTGAAATATTGGGCAATTGTTATACCACAGGATTCTAAATGACCGCTTAATTGCTCTAAAAAATACACATATTAAGAATACGCATTTCACAAGGCTCTTAAGTATTACCATTGTCCAGTAGATCAGTTAATATTACAGTCGCAAGCGACCGTAATTACATGTACCATTGAAGACATAAAACGACTAACGAGTAACGTAAATCAAAACCTTCATATGCTAGTTTAGTGCATATCTGTCGTAGCGATCAGTAGAAGTTTACAAACACTGTTTTAAACTCCCAGTACACACTTATGATCGGGTTTATATATGCATAAAAGCTATTATAACATACCAAGCTAGCGCTGTACATACATAAAGTGTGAAACCATTTAAGTATATTATAGACCCAAACAAAGTCCATTTATACAACACGCATATGCTCTACTAATAATCACTAAATACTGATATATGATAATAATAAAAATGTAGACACTTTATATCTTAAACAACACGTTCATATATACGGATGTGTATATATGTTTCATGTACTCATATATGCTCATAAATATTACCTATGACTGAGCAAAATATGTTTTCCATAGTAACTGTCGCTGAACGGTGTGTAAGCTCCACATTCAACTTGATATAACTTGACATTTGATAACGATGCATGAAGCTATTTACTGGCGCGGGCATTAATGGATTTAAAGTAACGAGTGGACTATTTAGCCATTACGAATCGTTCTTACGAATCAAACTGCAAAACAAATTAAACTAAGATACGCATTGAATAAGTCATATTAATAGGTACGTTTGAGCGAAATACATTGTTAGTTCTTTTGAATAAATCTATGACAAACGTCTGAGATTCGCTTGTTTTTATCAGAGGCAAGTTTTCTTCGTTTTGGTGCAGTTGTCATTTAACTCACATGTATGTAGTGTAGTTTGATTCAATAATGACGCACGCAAACGCGAATATTTTTTCAATTGAATTGTGTTGTTATCAAACTCGACCCTTTTGGAAATGCCCTTATCAAGAAGTTAACGGGCCTCGCGACAACAAAACATTGTGTATCCTATGTACAGCTGACTGTCGTCAACTGACTCAAACAGCATATGGATATATTAACAAACCTTAAAACACCAGGCGGAAGTAGGTAATATAGATAATGTAATGCGTAACTTAGACAGGAAGAGTTCAGCCAATTAAACATGAGGTGTTGATAAAACATGACATTTTGGCCAGGGACGAAAAAAATCGTGTCTGTTTCACAATAATTCATTTACCACGTTTTATAAATGAATGTTGTTTAAATATTTATCAGAATATGGATTTAACGTAGCATATGTTATTGGGTAACGATAATAAACACTCAAATGAAAAAGACATGCTACAGTAACGAACTTATATCTTACTGAAAACGGATTTTAAATTAAAAGAAAAGGTCGTTACAAAACATTTTTGGGGGGAGGAAGGCACCTTCCCCTCAAATCCTCCCATGGTGTGCTGGTTTTAAACAAAACAAAAATGTTCAGATCGATGTAGCAAACACAATATGTAAGCGAAAAAAAACCTAGTATATTAATATGTGTTGCATCATTTCCAAATAGCATTGTCGTACATGTTTGAACAGAAAGATCAAACGGACAAGGCGTAAGTATTGTTCTGCTATAAATTAAATAGCGAACAATGAACAACACATTTCAACCTCGCGAAAGCTCAATATTTCCAATTAATAATATACGATACGATTCTTAATTAAACTAAATTAGCAAGGTAATGTTCATTAGCTATGCCAAAGAATACATCAACATGTTGTGTGCCCGCATATGAATCACACACAAACATCTCCTATATAATAACATTACATACGCATTATTGATATTCTATTAAGGTAAGCTCAGATATCGGTCAGATGTTTGAAGCTATACTTCAAATCGCATCTCATAATAGTAAATAAAATGTGAAATGGTGCATTGATGTCTTTTTATGGAAACAAGTAATGTTACATTATTTATTCAAGTTACGTAAAGTAAATGTTAATTTAATTTCAAGATAGTGTCGCTGTACCAAAATATGAAAATGAGAGATTTAACTCTAAATAATCACCATCCATATCATAATGAGAATGGTGCATGTAATCGATCGAGCAGACTGGATATAAGATATCCGTACACACTATGTCTGCTTATTAAATATTTGTTGCGCAATCTCTTAAGTTATTTGTGAACGCACTACATATATACAGGAAATACAATTAAACATGTATTATACTATCACCATCATGATCACTAATGCTGACATGTTGGGATTGTTCAAATAAATACACATGTATAACTTTTATAAACACCATAATACTATGTTTAACCAACCAACAGCCTCAAAACAATACAAATACATTTCTCCATAATACACTTTACAAAATAACGCTCATCTTAGATTTTGCAAATACGTCTGATGCAAACGGATTGTATGCACAAATGACCTTCAAAGCCGTAGCCAATATCTTAAAATAACTAAAATATATCATTATAATAGTAAAGAAGAGATGTACAATAATGGAGGGTACGCTTAGTGGTTTATTTAATTTATAGTTAATGAAATAGCCAGTTATCATAAATATGGGAGATCAAAATAGACGGTAACTTGGCATTGTAAGGGTAATAACGTAATATATGTTACTTCAAGGAAATTATTTCATCCACGATATTCTTAAATACTCATTTAAGCTGCTACAGTGCATCATAAGACGTGCGTGATTAAGGTGAGACACGATTTCGCCATAATAAACAATGAAATGGACGTTCCCAGAATGTATTTATCTTGCTATCGAAGACAAACCCTTTAATACATGCTTTGATATCGTATGTCCACATTATTAAACATTGTTATTGCACCCGATAACATGCGTTACCTGTTTATACATATTTAAACGTTGATAATACATTTTTAATACTATTAAGGTAGTAAATTACAACTACCAAGTGAGAATAATATATAACACATTTTAATCTCTATAGTGACGTGCATACATTTTTTAGCTATATATTAAAATATTTTTAATGACATACGTTGTATTTACTTAAAGAGGTGCACAGTAAAGTAAGCAGCATTGTATTGGTATTGTTTACAGAACGAATGAATTGTATTTATGAAGACATATCGAACTAGAAACGTGTACACTTTACAAAGTACGACTTACATTATCGTGTTTCAGAAAAAGAAATTATGTACACGGCAATCACTAATAAACAGGAAAACGTATTAAGTTTTAAAATATATCTGAACTATTTACAATGAATTAAAAAAAAATATTTTAATACTACGTATAAAATGTTAAACAAACATAACAAACCTTTCGTTGAACCGTTGTCAAGACTATTTCCGCTTTCATTCGGTGATTATTTGGACAGCGTAACTTGAAATAAACCGGTGATTTTATGTAGTTCACTTACACGTTTGCTTTTCGCATGTAACTGTTGCAATATGATATTTAAGGTTTACCTCATTGTAAACGCAGTTTTGCACAATATTTCATAGTTCGTTCCTTAAATGGTTTAATGGATTTTACGAATTGATGCAAAACAACCATTTAAGATCCTACTACCTTGTATGCGTAGATTTACCATTACATGCATGTCTCATACTTTTTGACATAACAACGAAACGTTCAAAGTTGTTTCTTTCTTTATTCGCCTGTTTGAAGAAGGACGTATGATTGGAACACCAGCGGTCGAAGTCGGGAAGTTCGCGGCGGGCGGATACTGTAAGGAAAATATTCAGCTCTAATATTATTTTAAGGAAAATAATGCCCGCTCAATATTTCAAAAGGTTGTAATCATGAAATTTTATTAAAATGCATTTGGAAAGTTTAAATTGGCAGATTGCATGAATGACTCATTAATTATAAAATAAATGGAAAAATAAACATTATCCGCTCTCTATTTTTAATAGTTGTAATCTTATCTTTTTCAAACATGTTGTGAATCTTTATGAGCATACTACCCTAGCTAAGTCTGTTTTACAGCCATATCGCATGATAGACTACTTTATTATGAAACCAGTCTTAGAGCGAGTCAAACAAAAAAAACACGGTCACTGTTGTTAGAAATAGAGAGACAGTTTCTGACTAATAACTTGGGTATGGATAGCAGTGTGATACCTAAATGGTGAGTCTACATACATAACATTTTTATGTTTCTTATAGTCTTCATAATATTCTGTAACATCATCTCTACAACAAATATATATCTTCCGATGTCAAAGTATGCATATCTTATTGTTAAGATGCCATGGTGAGCTAAATTGGAAGCAATTAAGATTTAGTAATTAATGCATTAATAGAAGTTAATTATTGAAGGAAATAATTAATAGCAATAACAACACTTACAATTATTCCCAGCAGTCCTCATGTATCACCCGAGATTGTAAGTATGTTATACACTTGATTACACACACACAATATAAAGAATTGAAACTCAAACTGCTGAAGCAGTATTGTAGTCTCATTATATACAATTGCTAGTTCTTTCATGCAAGTGACCAATTGCCAAAAAAGTAAAATACAGCACAATACAAAACAACATAAACACATATAAAAATAAAGCTGGTGTCACCGCCTTGGAACGGTCAATGCAAAGCATTGGGTGTTTTTACCGGTTTTAGAGCGCTCAACCTCATACTTGGCCCAGCAATATTCATGATACATATAAGTATAAATAAAATTTAACCTCTTAGCATTGTAACTCAAATTAAACAATAATAAAGGGAATTAAAACGCATTTAATTTAAATACCATTTAATTTCTCAATGGTAGAAAAAAATTGATTCAAATACACATATCGGTTTATTGTTTTTTAAATTTCAATGGACACGTATTTTATTTTAAATTGATGTTAAAGTTAGAGTTGTGTTTATATATTTGTAGTTGTTTGTTTCCAATGTAATTGGACATGTTATCAACGTTTGCCAATATGTTTTTCCCGCAAATATAATCATATAAGGCAAATTAATGAAAATACAAAGCTAATTTAACAAATAAATAAAATAAACATGTTTCGTGTAAGTTATTGAACTTTAATAAATCCTATCGTATGAGTTGATTTGAATGCGCCACCTAATGCAGACAGTTTCCTCTTACAAATATGCTATCGCGCCTAATAAACTTGCATTACAAAGAAATATTTCAAATATCGTCAACCCATGTTTATAACATTAGGCTCTGTGCGTTGTTTGTTGTTCAATAACCCATACCTTCTGTTTTTATGAGAAAATAGAGGAACCGTGTGGAGCTGGAATAGTACAAACAGAGAGTTTAGCTGGTGAGAACAAGGGCATTATTCTGCATTATGTTTTCAAGAAATCAAATACGAGTATTGTACTATTGAAAATGTCGATTGTAGATACAACACACTTTGTTGAGATATTTACTAACATGTTAAAGCGTTTAACATATATATTTGAATGAAATTCCGAATTAATTCACACACATGAAATACATAAACGATTTCAGTATACACTTAAGTCATTAAGGCAGTGCGGGGACATTTAACCATATTTAAAAATATGTATCTAAGACTCTCGAAGAATCAATAAACCAGGCCTCTAGTCCAAACACAATTAATCATAAAACTGCTCATAAAAATCATGTTCCAATTAAAGCGGGTATATACGATTTTGTCAAATATTTATGAATTGATATAAACTGTGTAAAAAACTTATTATATATATATTTCAATATAAATTAAAATAAAATTTAAGAAGAACATATGTCGAAAAATGCGAAATAAGCCAGATATTTAATTCTGAAATTGAAAACGGCTGTACAGCCGAATTCGCCAGCATGTATACCATACATGTACGATGTGCATCTAAACTTAGTTTAACGGTTTATTTGAATTCCTGCAACGATATCTATTCATACGACACACGAACACTATCTCCGATCCTAATACAAAGACGAATGCTTTGGTTATTGTAGGAAAATATGTACGTCACTATCGGCTCGGGGCGCTAATTTGTCTTTGCTGCATTTTATGAAATTTGGCTTTAATGTATAATTTTTCTTGCCTATTTTGTGTTATTGTAACATATTTTATCAATATATTACAATTAAACACATATAAAAAATCGTATATACCCGCTTTAAAAACACTTATTTCTAATATTAACATTATCTTATTTAAAGAGGATATTTGCAAACATTATTCTGTTTAAATGATTACATAGTTAATCTTCAAGTTAATGTCCCCTAAAGCGTTAATAGCATGGTCATGAACATAAATATTAAATCGGTCAGTAAAGTTAAACAAATGCTATTAGTTTACCAATAGTCTCATGACCTTTTGTACTTCAGGTACTTACATGTATTAAATTTCCATTAAATCTAACATGTACATATCATAATACTCTTGACCGATAGTCTCATTATCTGCATGTTCAAATTAACAGGCGTTAAACACACACATCTGTCTTCATTAAACAAAGTAACACACAATATCATCTGTGCAAATTGTATATATATATATATATATATATATATATATATATATATATATATATATATATATATATATATATATATATATATATATATGTACTGTTTTAATACTAAACACTTTTTTAATTAATCAATCATGCATATTTAACCGTCAATTACACAAAACATGAATGGTGTAAATTGACCAAAATTCTTTCTTTAATTACATGTGTTAAGCTTTCAAAAATGTAAATATGGTCAAAAACATGTAATCATAAACTATACATACATTTTAGCTAGCTGTATCACACGTGTATTATAACACTGAAGTTTTGAAAAATATTGTTCATTTTGCTGTTAATCATTAATCATAAATTCCTTTGTTTAAAACTCAACCATTAAGATAGTTCGTTAAAATGTACGTACTACATCATAAATTCGAACAAGTACATATGATCAAAGTTAGTGGGGTTAATAATGCAAAGCAAAAGTAATCCAACGGAATTAATAGCACGCTGGATATGTATCACTCATAAACAAAGATTAATACTACATACACAACTTTAATTTGCAAATGTACAACCGTTGCTTTTTTCAGCTGTTGGTAAAAAGTCATCTAATTTGTTATTAAATTCATGAATTGTTAAAACTTATAACTGATTTAGACCTAACATATACATCTTCGTTGAACATTTGTTTTTATTTAGACGACCCATACAAATCCAAACATTTAAGTGGTAAGCAAATAATAATGGTTTTACAGTAATACCTGTTTCATTTTCAAAATGTTCCAAATGTCGTAATGAAGAGACCACTGAGTGTAGGATATGCATCCGTTAACAACACACTCTTCTTCAAAGAGAACACCAACAGGTTGCTTGGATATACCAATAATACATGCGACGCGCTACTCAAGAGTGTGAAGGCGCACTAACGATTGCATTGGAATAGGAGTAATGGAATTTGTTTTCGACATTGCCAGTGATGTCTTTTTTGTAGATGGTGCCTTGCTTCCGATACATTTGGTAATTTGGTGTGATTATGAGCTGAATAACATTTTTACATTGTTAAATGTATTTTCATGTTAAATTGTATATGTATAAATAGCATTAATTTCGAAAGGACAATGAAGGGTTGTTTTTCGAGACTGGACGATGATTTTAGCTGATACATTGTTCTGTGTATTTGTATGAAATTCATCAAAGAATTTCTTTGAATAATAACGTGTGGTGTCTAGTAGATTGAATTCGAATTTTAATATAAAAAACATACAATTGTATATAAAGGTTTATACATTTTAAACAATAATGACTTTGTAATTTGTACTTTTGTTGAATTTGTGACATTCTGCCTATTTTGCGTGTTCAACGCCTTGCCTATGTAATGCACCAATGTACCAAAAAACACAAAAAAAGTCTTACCCAATGCAAGCTTTGCGTTCATGTCATAAACTCTGCCATCGTTTCGTCCAGTAGCCACATTATTAATTGCACCACAATTTCTACACTGTTTGTCCAATACACATGGCAGTCCGAAATCCCTGCTTTCTTCTGTGTTAAGTAATTTTATGGGTTCTTGACAAGCACACCATGCTGAAAGCGATTCGGCCAATGTGTCGAGTTCAACGACACGTCTACCAATTTTCAAACTGGCATCGCTGTTTTCACATGTGGTCACGCTTACCAACGATCCGATAGAAAAATCATCAAAATAACAGTGGTCATACCAGAAATCCTGATTGTCGGTTATACTTTCATTTAAATCTACATTGTTCTGTTCTTTGGAACGTTTTTTGAAAATTTACCTTTTAGGTTTCGTTTTGTATTCCTAATTTTATCCAAGTTAGACATTTTAAATGAAAATAATTAAGCAAACTTCAATGATATCTGATTCAGTGATATCAGAACAATGGCGATATCTTAGTGTAACATAGCTGTGGTGAGGTGTAACATGTTTTATGCCGGCAAAGACTTTCGAAATCATAGTGTTATTTAGCTCTTTTGGGAAGTAACATTTAACGATTACATTATAGGACGGCGATATCATATTATGAATTGTCTGTATGTGTATTGGTTGAATGACATTTTTATGGCAATATAGATTTGCTTCTATATGTGTGTTTTGTATGGCGTATTGTAAAGCAAACAGCACACACGTTCTTCTTATAGTAACATCTCCTGTAACCATAGTGTAACTTATATGATGATGTGCCCGTATTAATCTGCATGTAGCTGACTTCCATGCAGACTTGCTATCGTATTGTTAACTAACTGCTATGGAGAGTGTCATTGGTGTTGTCGGTACGTATATGCTTGTAACTGACTTTCAATTAGACTTGATATAAGATAGTGAACTAGCTTGTATGGTGTTTACTTTAAGATGCATCTCATTCGGACTAAATGTCTTATGGTAACCGAGTTGTTGTGTCATTTGTGCGTGCATCTTCCTTCATACAATTATTTCAAATTGAAGAAAACTTACATTTACTTTGATCATGTTAACAGAGTTCATTACTCAGCATATCCGTTTATGTGTAATAAAGTCAATATGATAAGATTCAGAACGACGTAACATTCAAAGTAGGAACACACGTGTGTGACTTTAAAATGTACATGATCCATAACCTGAAACCAATAATCGTGTGAATACTAACTCCTTCTAAGTTCAGTAAGCTGTTGGTTTGGATTATAACAAACACACACAAACTTGTTAAAAAAGCAGTTATTTTTATTATACTGTAATATACCGTAGGAAAGAATGATATCCATACATCCACCGTGAGAGTAAAAACCAATATCTTATATCCCCGAAACAAATTATCAGACTTATAAGAACCTGTAAGACTTTTAAGAAATCATCAATTCAAACAATATACAAACTTCGAAATAATAATAGAACATTTAAGAAATGAATATATAAACATTAAGAAAAATACTAAAAAATGGAAACCAATTAAAAATAAAACGGACGATATAAAAAGTTAAAAATTGGTTGGGTGTTAACAACAAAAAAGTCCAACAAACACGATCTACGTTGTTTTGTTTCTTTCTCAGAAAGTTATTGTTAATTCAAGTATATGTTCATAATTATAGACTATTGTAAACTGACGTTACTAACTTTAGTTTTTAAAATGTGTATACTACAGCTAGACGAATTTTGTTGACATAGACGCTTTGAACAAAATATACATATTTTTTTCAATATAGACAATAAATACGGGGAAGGGACTTAAGCATCTTATGCCAAACACTATGTACAATATATTCGCAACATTTCATAAAGAAATACGGTTTATTTTTTATCTAACAAATCTGTTAGTTATGTGGTTGAAACGGAGACATAAGAGTCAGCTGGAGTGCAAAATATCAGCAACTTAAAAAAAAAGAGCACGCAAATACAAAGGATATGCTTTAAAACATAGTAACTGTGCTGTTGTCAAACCGTCAGTTTCGGAATAATGTCTTAAAATAAAAGATGATTCGTAAAATAAGACGAAAACATTGGATGGATACATTGCATTGTATACATATCTATACTATGTAAACGATGAATGATACCATTTCGTATAATATATGTAATTGTGTAAATCTCTGACATGATCTTCAGTTTGTATTATGATTAGTATGAATTACTAATTAATTGTTAGAATGAAGAAATTTAGTAATCGCGTTACGCAAGTTTATTCCATGCTTAATGAGTAAAGCGAAAAAGACTGAGAGTATGATTAAATTCAATTTAAGTTCAGTGTAGCTAAGCATACAAATAATATAATTATGTTATACAATACGTATGTGTACACATACAAAAGTGCTCATAACCAATAACAGCTATAGTTACCAGCCAGTCGGCATTTTGCAAGTTGACTTGAAAGAAAATAAAGTTAAATTCATACATTAATAAAGTTACTGTGTAGAGCAACTACTACGATGTGAATCAAAATCTGTCAAAATAATTTTGCGAAGTTCACTTCATAAAATTGCCATTTTAAACAATTTGAGATAGCAAAAAGTCGACGGGCTTGTAGTTTGTTGGTGGAATCTTTATGTCGAACACTTGCAGCCCATATTTTGTGTCAACCTTATGACATTGTAAGAAAATTTTACAAAATACAACAGATCCTTAATGCAACAATTTGGCTAAATAACATTATTGCCACCAGTCTGCTATTATGACTTGTGTTCAATGATAAATGTTTTTTAAATCTTCATGCAATGAGTTCGTCAAGTGCGCTAACTTTTAAGGAAACTGCTGTTATGTTAGATTAAGCAAACATAATATGGCGACTTATAATCTGTATTGACATATCAAAATTAATAATGTCTCCCACTTATATTGTTTTTTTTATATAAAACGTGTGAAGTTTAATATTTAATGGTGAAACATTGAAGAACATTATTTTATTCAAGAAGGCTGACAGTTATCCATTTTAATGTTATCGAGTGTCCGCCATTTTGCATTTTGTGGAATGCAAATTATGGTCAATGACGATTACAAAATGTTTGCCTAAAGTATATCACATTTTACGTTAAGCTATTTTCTAACTTATGCACAAAATATGTCACGCAATAACACTCCCTTATAATATGAATCGACAGAAGTTTTATGTAGTTTCACAAAGATATCAAGAAGTAATTCGAATAATCAGCTTTTATCAAATATATACATGTAGATGAAATGAAACTCCGCGAGTTTTTAATTAAAGGCATACGACCAATTGGCTATGCTTTACAAGACAATATATATAATACAACATTAAGCACAAAACATGATTGACACTGAATATACCGAACAACATTAAGCAAAAACATGATTGAAACTGGATAACCGCAATGGAATGACCATTGTAACCATTTGTTGTTTAAACCGGTTCATCAATAGCTGAACAAAACACTTAGTCCATACGTACTCAAGCACGACAATAGTGTAAACAAACATTAACACTAACCTCATAGCATCGTGATTAAAAATGAAAACAAATACAAGCATATAATTTGATTTTTAAATTAAAATACTAAATTATGTTAAGATGCCCCACAGTAAAATACTTGAAACATTTTGAGGCGAGATACATACACCACTCACTCATGTTTATTCAAACAAAACACCGTTATAGTAAAGAAACATTAATACTCAAAACAAACCGAAATGTCGTAAAATATTTCATAGAATAGAGTAAATCCATAACAATTAAGTATTTCTCATAGCAATATCCGAAATTTTAGCAGTATATGTGGTCTCGTAACATAGATTTAACGAGATACAAAATTCCCGTTTTTATTTTTGTGTGATAATATATTTCATGTGAATTTCCCGCAGGCGATATCCGAATATTTACCAGCGAACACAAGATGGGCTTTGGGCAGTTCGTGAGAATCACGTCCTTGTCCTAAAATAGAAGTGATTCACAAAATCGAATTATATATATTTACGTCACAAACACTTCGACGTTAAACTTGATATTCTTCACATTATGAAATCGTTGATACAATTAAAGGGCAACATTATTCTTAGTGGTTGCGGACGAAGCGTGTTCAAATAACATAAAAAATGTTTTTTTTCTCATTTATATTTTGACGTGCTAGCACCAAACGAACAATTTTATTATATCGTCACTTGCTTTTAACTTAAGAATCCAAAACAGTGTTGATTTACTTTAACTCTTAATTCGGCTACGCACAAATTAAGGTGAACAGAACTCTTACACATAACAGAGCTGAACCAGTAAAAGGTACGCATTTCACGAGTAGAGTTTGCATAAATATTTGGAATAGGTGTTTTCTCACTCTGGGTGTTCGAAATGGCGACACAAAATGATAAACTGCTTCAATGAAACTACGCCTTCACCCTTTTTATCGCCAATGTTTGAATTTGCTTTGACAGTGCTTGTTTACTTCTATTAAGTTGAGTTTTATGAAAATAGGAGACCAACTATTATATAATAATTTTAAGTATTGTATTTTAATTTTGATTTTTGCTAGGCTTGAAATAGGATCGTTAGATTATTCAAAATAAGAAAGTCGATCATCCAAATGCATTTTAAGCTGTATTCCCTTAAATAAAATAATTGGTATCAGTATTGAGTATATAGATTTATTTTAATGTCAAACCTCTAAAGAAGCGAAAGATAAACATACGTATATGCTACATAGTCATGTAAGGTAAAAAAGTAACTTCTTCAACATTTGTAAACAGTAAATGAACTGCACTGTAAGTGTATTTGTTGTTCCTAGTATAATTAATACCTTTTTCCTAAGAACAAAAAAGTATAGATTTAATGTATTTGAAATCAAAATATCAAAATGTATGTGAACAATATCCCGTACGTTTAAGACCGGAAATAATAAAATCGATATACATTTGCACCATTTACAGTTATAACATATCAGAAAATGAAACCAATAATCTAAACATGCGATCAATATACAATAATTTAGTTGAAGGAAGAAATAAAGTAAAAACATGTGTACGCAATATACATTTCATTCATTTCAGAACCAACAATATACGAGTATAAGTTATACAGTTATGTTATATAAAAAAAATAATACATGTTCACAATATAATGTTATATCTGTAAACAAACAACTAAACAAAATCAAAATGCATGCATTCAATAGTTGATTCATCTCAGGAAAATTCAGCCAGCACATATGTAACTTTGATTTACCTCAGAAAAACATCAAAGTACTTACGCTAGATATACATTCATTAAATTAATATATAATATCCAAGTGCATGTGCTCGATATAGATTATTTATCTCATGAAACAATAATATCGAAATCGAATGTCTCAATATACTATCACTTTATGCCTCATTGATATATAACAAAGACAGTATACTGCATTACCAGTTCATTGATCTCAATGATAAATAACATCGACACATATGTTCAGAGATCTTAGAAAAACTAGCTTCGAGATTTATGAGCACAATTTACAGTTTTTTTGTAAGGAAACAATAAAACAGAGAAATGTGTGCGTGCAATGTATGTAACTATACTGTCCATTAATGAAAGATATATATATAACATTGTCATGATATATTATAGATTTATATAATATATAATATCGAAGTACAGAAACATGATATCATATTCATCTTTTCGGACAAAACACGCACAAAAATATTAACACTCCTAAAATAGCGGAACGCGTTCATCCAATGTAAATAACAAACAAGAATAGTCCATGTTATGTTACACTGGTAGTTTAATTGAAATAAGTATACCTTATATGATATGTGATTTCAAAGTGAATTAACAAGGGTCAAACTAATTTGTGACGCCATATTATTGTGTGTTTTGTCCAACACCTAGCACACTCCGCACTACGAATATTAAGCCAACAGTCTGTTAACTTGAGATTTCGGTAATGCAAATACAAAAAAAACGGTTATACATTGTATTATTTACATTATTCAGTAAAGTAGTGCGTTAAATTCGCATTCTTTTAAAAGAAGAAATTCACCAATTCAAAATGTGACGGCTGTAAGTTGAACTCATCGTTATAGTTTTGAGTATTTTGCCGCATGGCATTGCCAAACACGTAAGAAATACATCAATATACATGCACATTGTACAGCGTCATTGTAAACATAATATCATAAACATGATATAAACAGAACTCACATCATGAAAGAAAGCGTCAACGAAATAATTTACTGTAAGAACATCCTGTAAGGATATTCAGGACACACACACACACACACACACACACACACGCACACACGCACGCACGCACGCACGCACACACACACACACACACACACACACAATTAGTCGCAAACATCTACAAACAGATTTTCGTTTAAGAGAATACAATTGATCTGTTTTTCACAAATAAATTTTAATTTGGTATTTTTATTGTTATGCATTATGTATATATATACGAATGTAACTAAGTAACTTTGTTTTTTTTATTTTTTATAAACTATTCCTCCCCAATTTACAAGGTTGCATAATTGTGGATAGAAAAATGTGATGTCATTTATGTTTTGTGCGAAGGGACAATCGCTTGTCTTATTTTAAGCGGGGCATATATACCCATTGAAAGCTCTGTTGGCACTGGTGTCATGTTGCAAGTGACACTCGTTTAACGTAACGGCTAGTCCTTTGGTTTCAATGGTATTGGTATTCCCCTTGAAAGCTGTGCAGTCATTGGTTTTAATTAACCATTGATCGTGCTACTAGTGGCTTCCTTTATTGCGGGACGTTAGACTGAAGGCTCGTCTCTGTGACATTCTCTTCGTCAACAAACTCGCTTGAATAGTACACATCACTGTCTGCAATGCGTTCAGAATATTGCCTGTCAGTGTTTGATTCCCTCTTCCCTGCATAATAAGGTAAGTGTGATCTTTCTCATGTTCATCGCGATGCTATATCATATGAATATAGAAGACATTTATCGTTTTGTGTGTGCGCAATTCTTTAAAATATCATCTTGTATGAATCATTATCAAATTTAATACTATATAATTAGGATATTCACAACCTTGGTATTGATTGCAATCATTTTAAAAGCGTCTGTTTTACAATTTGAATACTATCAGTTGGCGATGATCATTGAATACCACATTGACGTCATTTTACAGTTTTATCGAGGAATCGTCTGCAGTCCTGTTTGTATATACTCAACCGTGCGAAACAAATCAAACTACATCTTGCTTATTCTAATATTTGCATATTTAAGTTTTTAGACAGAATCAGTCAATTATGTATAGTTGCTATTACAGTAACACATTATTTGGTGTTAATGGTGGTTTGGGCAAACACTGATAATTTGATCGTTCCAGAATAATTGTTTTGGAATTGGAATAAACACAAGCAAACTTTTCTGATTCTTTTGCTCACTTCCTCGTTGCGTGCTAGCTAATCGCTAATATTTTTAAAATACCTTTTATTTTAGCAATCACCTAGAAAAAAGTGGGCAGGCAACGAGGGAGTGAGCAAAAGATTAAGGAAAAGTGGCTCACTTTACATATATTCGTCTTTCCCCAATATATTGTTGTTTTAAAAATTGTACGCGTGTGTTATATCATCAATATAACGGATCGTCTAAAGCAATATCATATAAATAATTGTGTTTGTATCAATGGGTTGCAACGTACAGCATCTATCGGAGTGAGTGCGGGGTCTGCCATCGGAAAGCTGTGGGTGTTATGCCTCCTGCGTCTTTATTTACAAAGGTTCAATGTAAATTTAAAAATTATAAATACAAATCAATACATTAATACATCAATAGATAAATACATTTTAAAAAAATGTACTAAGTACTTAAACATACATCATGCATGTTTTGTCGCATTGGATGTATTACGTGAAATCGTATACAGTAAACCATTTACGTTTCATTCAGTATTTTTTATTTCACATTGAACATTTATATATATATTATATTGACAAGTAACATTTAAGCTTACTTCTGTTTTATGAAGATAATAACTGCTGCAGTGAATAACACAACGGCACCGAGCCCAATGCCGATGTACACATGCGCTTGGGATGTTGACGCCTCTGCATTGTTATTGAAACAAAAAGCAATATATGAAAAATAAAAAAGGCGCCTTTTAACAGTTCATATTGCTGCAAAAATAAACCAATTTATATTAGTCATGAATAGTGCCTGTCTACGGAACCCTTCCTGTGTTTCTCATTTTTAAAAAAAACTAAAAATAATTAAATGTGCAACAAGCGGACAGAGGGTCAAATGTGATGAAGGCAGTTGAAGTTGAAGTAACCGATCCCGTACTGGACGGTTTAATGGCATACCGTCGATTTTATAAAGGAATCACAACGCCGCATGGTTGTGTGTTTTTGTAATTAACAATATGATGGTCACATTAAATGGTTTCATTTTGAGATCGTGGGGGATATTACATATATGTAAGCATATTGGTTTTAAACCTCTTGACGTGGCTGAAGTGTTTAGTGAATAAATACAAATATTGATTTCGACAATATTTATCTGCTGCTGGAACAGCACGTAAGTAACAACATAGCAAAACGATTAAACTCCAATCCATGTATTTGGCCTTCAACTTTGGAAATATTTTTACAAATGTCGTAAGGGGAAAACTGCTTTATGTACGATCGTATTGAACATTCCCGGGTTTTGTGTCAATACGGCAGCGAAATATTATTAAATCTGGTCAAATATTAATCGACCGGCCATATGGTCGTACTTGTAAACGGATTTGCATCCTTCTTCTTTGGCAATAATAGCCGATTATCTAAAAGAACTATTTAATTACCGAATTATGCTAAAATTGTTTTAAAATAATGACGTTTTGTTGCATACTGTGATAACTACACGACGGTCAACCAAAGCATGTCGCTATTAAGATGTGAATCAATTTCTATTCCAACCAAATATTAACGAATTCGCATAGGCACGAACACCCAACCTTACATATCCATACGAATTCGTTATCTTAAAGCGTTTTGTACAATTTGATGCAAAGTCAATAAACAACGATAATTTAGTCTAAAAAAGTCGACAGTACAGAACATTAATCTTGTGTGACGGACATGTTTCAATGAACTTCTCGTTCACTTTATGAATGAAATTTAATTGGACATTGAACTAACTAAATATATATATAATTTTTTTTAAAGAACAATATAAATTTTACAATTTATATACCTCAATTCTCAGGATTTTAATGCAAACGCTAGGATCATACATTTATATCTTACTTATTACGACACAATGTGGTAGACGTTTTCTTTTTTAGATGGAACTAGCCTGAGCGTAATGACCTAATGTCCGGGACTTTTATATATTCACCAGTCTATAGATTGCCGGCATCCGTTCCCAAATCGAACACTTCGACAAAATATAATTTAATCTTATTTACAGCGGATTGTCACAATATGACCTTGAACGGGTTACACTGATGGTTGTTGTCAATAATTGCACTATTACATGGATACTAAAATTTAATTGCTAGATAAGCGATCGTTTTTTAAAAGGCAGTACAAATCATAAATTAATATTACGTTATTAACCTAAGTAGCTATGAGCCTCGGAACAGATTGTCTTCAGTCCACTTCAAAAGAAATAAGTAAGGAATTTTAATGCACAGACAACATTTTAAAGAAAAAAATGGGTAACACATTTCACTTAATACATAGGATTTCTGAAACTCAACATAACAATTCTGATTAACATTCACTTTTTTTAGACAGGTGCTCAATATTCCATACAATACATAATTAAACCGCAATTCATATCCGTACTGAGCATTTATTGACGATTTTCACTTGGTGGAAGTACGAACAAATGCAAAGGTATAAAGTTGCTTTACAAATATTATTGGAAGGATAACAGCAAGCGATGATGAGGTCAACAGCGGTAACCTTTTGTTAGTTCCATGCATTTGAAAACGTTAAATCAATGTCTATAAGTAAAGTATTTCGAAGTATAACTTATCGTCGTTCAAACCTTCTTGAATAATTTCATGAAATAGTCTGTAATATTAAGTATAAGTAAATTATATTCAACTTTCAGCACTAAATGTACCAATACAATACCACGTTTATTATCGTTAAAGAATCAGGAAACCGACACGAGAGCGTTTCAATAAGCCTGTGGCTTTCGATGAAATCGAGCTAAAATGAATAGAAGCTCTTTTGTTTTTACAATTGCTCATGAAATACAACAAACCAAAAATGACAACCACATTGACTTAAAACCAATTCAAGCGAAACAATTGAGTTATACATAGGTGTGACACAAGTTAAAATTGTGTATATATTATTTTATTAAACGATTTCTGGACGGTCTGGACAGACGAGCTTTTTTCAAAAATCTGTTGTGACCCAAACAATTGTATAAATCATTTAAGGTTTGTATTGTTGTGAAGTACTTGTATGCTATGGACGACATTTGATTATCACAACGTCTTGCGATTGGTCAAATAATATGTAGTCGATGAATACGCTTATTTTACAGGGATCTCAGGAAAAGTATTTAGCTACGAGTGTTATACATAAAAGCATGGTGAAACATGAAGCCATTAATGTATCGCCCTACGGAAACCTGCACTGACATTGATGTGAAACCGCATTGGCGTGTCACCGCATAGACGTGACGTGTTTGTCTATGCGGCAATAGTCAATTTATATACACGACCCCGTCTATGCCATCGAACACTCGCTCCGCATAGACCATTCTAAATAAATGCATTCCAGCCAGCGTGTTTAAATCCGATAAAGTTCTGAATGAAATAAAACATGGATTTATAAAGCTATACATGCATACTCAATTTATTTGTGAATATATTAAAATAAAGGTTATCATTGTTCAACACACGTTATTTCAACGGCAAATATTCGTATGCGGAACTTGAAATAACATGCATTTTTATTAAAACAGCAAAGTGTGGAATATCAATTAAGATTATATTCATAGTCGCGTCCAATTACACAAGTTTAATGATGCAAAAATGAAAAGCTGGAATTCAGATATAAGGAGGAGGAATCACAACCTTGCAATATTCGAAAAAAATGAAGTCCTACTTGTTTTTTCCAGCTCCTTTCCTTTCACAGTGAAGTTCACCACTAGATTGCCAAACTTGTGGCTGATATTGATGGAGAAGAGCCTGTCATCCGTGAGGTCATGGTAGAGATCATACTCGGCCGTATTGTCCGCCATTACAGGCGTTTTCACGTCGGGTATGGTGAAGGTCAGCTACTTGCAAGACAGTGACAGCTTGAAGTACTTGTCATAGCTTGAGGTGGGTGGGTGTGGCTGCTTCTCTGCCAGGTAGTTATATCAGTGAGTAACATTCAATGAACATAACGATTTATCAAAAACAATTAACATAGATGTATACATGAAGAAATCATCTTTAAGCCACTATATGTGAACGACCAGAAATTATTCCACTTGATGGTCAGTGACAGCTAGAAATACTGATCATAGATGGAAGTGCTGCTTCTCTGAAGGGTAGAAATATTGGTGATTTACATAGATGGAAATTCAGAATCACATGATTTTCAAAAGAGTAACATTATTGGTTAAACTACAACGAACGAAATTTGGAATTATGAAATTATTTTCTCAAGTGAGATATATCGTTTAAGTAACAATGGAATTCAGAATCCTACAGTGCTAGCAACACAACATGTAGTGTTTAATCTAGAAGGGCAGAGGGGCATGGCGAATGACTTAAAAAAGGCATTGCACACGGCGATTCTCTTACGCACATAATGCTTATAAGATGTTTTCAACTTTTTTAAACTTTGAATCACAGCTTTAACTGATCATTGCAGAACTTATTTGAAAGTATACTTTCCGGATGTTTATGTTAAGCGTACGTCGAATTTTCGCAATAACGTCACATTCATATCGAACGCTCTTGTCGTTTTCAAATGAAAAGGTTACATGAACCAGGGACGTACACGTGTTGGTATACGTCCCTGAATGAACTAAATAACAAGTGTTTCATAACGCCATTAATAAATGCCACTTTTTAACTATTAGTCATGTCTGTATTCATAAATTAATGAAGCATTGAACAAATAAAGTTTCAATCAGCGTTAAATATCCGCGTGTTCCTCGTGACAATGAGAGTTAAACAAACGGCGGTACATGTATATGCAGGTTTGCCACCCAATGGAATAGGTAGTCATAAAATAACAAAACAAGAGCACCGCCTAGCGGGTGCAGACTGTCTTTTTTTCTTTTTAAATTTGAAGGACCCATCTCCATACTTCAATACAAAAGGAATGAGGTGTGGGGTGGAGAGGGGTGTATAGTGTTGGGGTGTGGTCATTACATTATTTTCCAAAAATAAGAAACAAAATGAAAAAAACTCATTTATTTGGGGGGGGGGGGGGGGTTCTTGGGAGGGATGTTTGGACGGTCTTTCAAAAATACGATGATAAAAATAAATATGTGTTTTTTTTAAACCATGTTAAAAAAATGAATTTTTTTATGGCGGGGGGGCGAAGTGGTCGGGGAGTTGAGAGGATGGTATAGTGTGTGAGGGTACAGTCATTAATTAGATGATCTTTCACAAATTAGAAAACAATGGAACAAAAATATGAATTTTGGGGTGAGGGATTCTGGGGTGGAGCGTGAGGGATGGTTTGGGTGGAGTATATTGTGGTATGTCAGGTAAGTGTTGTTTTGTCAAAGTATGAATCAAATCTGATCATAAATGAAGAAGTTATTGCAATTTTAGCAAAATTTAATAATTTGACCTTGAGAGTCAAGGTCATTCAAAGGTCATGGAAAAATTCAACTGGCCAGGTAGAGTACCCTCATGATAGTATGAAAGTAGTTAAAGTTTGAAAGCAATAACCTTGATAATTTAGAAGAAAAGAGGATCTAAACACAAAATTTTAACCAAATATTCAAAGTTACTAAGTAAAAAAAACGGTCATAAATGCCAACCAGAGTTATGCAACTTGTCCTGTACAGTCCCCTTATGATAGTTAGCGAGCGTTCCAAGTATGAAAGCAATAGTTATGATACTTTAGGATTAAAGTGGACCAAAACACAAAACTCAACGAAATTTGCAATTTTCAAAGTATAAAGGGTCCAGTATTCTGTCAAAATGCCAGATTTCTGAAATCTTTAACATTGCCCACAACATTTTTGATAGTAAACCGATTTCCTCATTATTTGACATAAACCCTCAATGGACAAGACCATTCCACTGACGTTTATATTTTGACCTTGACCCTTGAATGACCTTGACCATAGGGTCCAAATGTCGAAAAACATTACATTTCCCTTAACTTCCTCGTTACTTAATATATTAACTTCATACGCAACACCCCTTTCCATGCTTTTAGGCCCCCGGTTGGGTGGCATATAGCAGTTGAAATGTCCTTCAGTCAGTCAGTCTGTCCGTCTGTCCGAAAACTTTAACATTGCCCATAACTTTTGCAATATTGAATAAAGCAACTTGATATTTGGCATTCATGTGTATCTCACGGAGCTGCACATTTTGAGTGGTGAAATGTCAAGGTCATCTTTCAAGGTCAAAGGTCAAATATATGGCTTCAAAGCATTTAATGACAAACTTTAATACATTCCAAAATCTGTGAAAAGGCCCCTTTTAATTCATTGATTTTTTTCCTTCCTTATAAAGTACCGGAAACTGCACTTTCCCAATTGGCAAAAAACTACAAATTCCCAATTGCTGTCCAAAAAAATCTATATTAAAGGTTTAAAAAATAATATATATTTTTTAGAAATAAATAAAATATTGACAACTTGACAACTTGACAACACATAGTTATCAAATTTAAAGTATTTGGGAACACAATAGTAAAATACACCTATTTCCAAATGTGATAACTTCACGATTCGTTTTTTCCCAATTTCAGGGTTTTACGCGCATTTTTTTCAAATTGGACTGATACCGGTACTTTTCCCGATCGGGCAAAAAAACAGTGAAGTCGTACCACGCACACATTGAAATAAAATCTTTCGTTCTTTAAAAGTATTCAATATTACTTACAGTCACAGGATATGAAGTTCGACTTTATAACATAGACCAATCACACGGCGACTAAAAATGCAAACACCAATGTAACTTACTTTTTATTGTCTACATTGCAGGTGAGATTTTTAACAAACATCATTGAGGAAAATGATATTGATTTACAATCTCTCATAATTGTATACAGAATTCACACAAACTCCCATATGATTATAAATTTAAACAAGAGCTTTGTTGGTACAACACAATGCCCCCTACTGCGCTTGGAAGCCGCACGGCAGCTATTTTAGAAACAAAGTGGTATTTTCAATGTAAATGTCACAGTGACCTTGACCATTGACCTACTGACCTCAACCCATGTTTGCTTGTAGATTTCAAAGAGATGCATGCACATGTGAAGTTTAAAAAACATAGATCCAAGTGTTTTTATTTCATGAGCAAGGTTAAAGTTTTGGGACAGACACACTCATACAATGACAGACTGACAGGCCAAAAACAAACAATACCCCCGGATCATTCGACCTTGGGGCATAAAAATCTCGACTTATGACTGCATTTTTATAGTATTGACTTATATATGTTTGTTTACAACAATGAGATATAGTCAGATGATAGTTTAAGTTTAGAAAAAGGTTCTGGTTCTATAAATATAGATATTTGTTTTTAATGCAGGGCGAGGAGATTAAAGTGAAGCGCGAGCGGATTGTTAGGCCTACTCGCCCTGTAAGGCGAGTGGCTCTGGAATTTTTTTTCAACTAAGAAGCAACTGAGAACTCATGCAAAGACGAACAATTACAAGCATACCCTTATTAAATAATTATATTGTTGTTTCAAGTAATAACTGACCATTTTTGCATTAAAATCTGAAATTAAAAGAAAATGCACATTTGTTCAATCCCCTTGCGGTAGTTACGTTGCACTTTCAGTACTATAACAGAAAGCGCACACTTTCGGTTACTCGAGTAACCCCTGACATGATAAACCAAAGGTTCAATATTAGGGCGTCTACTTGAAGTTTTGGTTTATCGTCCACATTCATCTTTGAATGTCTAAGATAAGATTGTTGATGTTAATTATTAATCTCAGCCTAAGATAGTCACAAAATAGGAAGGGATTAATTCCCTAAGTTTCATACTTAAATTAATATAAACCTAGTTCTTCTTGAATGCTTAATCATTTGACCTCTTATGAGAACATTTGGCGACTTTCTCCGTGATTATTCAACACAACTTTAACACTAAACTGCAATTGCCAGTTCATTAAACACTGTCTGTTTTACTGCATCGCTAACCATATATTTGACCGAAACCCGAAAAATCCAATTTCGTCACGCTTGATTAGCCGCTTGATTGGATTATTGAGGATAAATGAAGAGACCGTATAACGGAATATAACGGAATATAGGATCATGGATAACGGCTCACCTGGTCGTGTGGTCATAGACGGGTTCTCAAGAAGCGGTGATCCATATGGCGACGAAGGGTCGCTAAACATTGACGATCTCGAAGCTGGCGACATCCGGTCATATGAGGATTTTTTGAAACTTTCACGGTTTTTTCGGGAGCTCCCTTGAAATATGTGTGTTTGGAAAATTGTGAGAGAATTTTCTTCTAGTGAAATTGACCTTGAGCGGATACGCAATACATACTTTGAACACCTAAAGCAAACGTGTGAGGACTTCCCGTTTAGCGATGATGTTGTGCTCAAGAAAAGAATGTTTACATGGAGCGGCGAGCCACTTCCGGTTCGGCTCGCACAAGACATTTACACTATTATTGAGGTTACTGAAGGTGGAGACCCTTACTTGCTGAAGCCGATGATCAGCACTGCAAAGGCTAGGAAATCAACAGTAGTGCGGGAGATTTCGGATATAGAGACTGAAAATCAGGTTGGTAATGGTCGACAACCTGGAAAGTGTATGTGTTCTAGTGATATCTGCATACGTAAAGACCAGATTTCTACCCTTCAGTCGGATCATCTGATTCTCAAACAGGCTATGTATGCAAGTAACGAGCTG
Source organism: Dreissena polymorpha (assembly GCF_020536995.1). NCBI lineage: Eukaryota > Metazoa > Mollusca > Bivalvia > Myida > Dreissenidae > Dreissena > Dreissena polymorpha. The sequence continues at coordinate 37,173,727 of NC_068361.1, read as the reverse complement.
CGCACGAAGGAAACGGAAGCTACAAAAGACTCACTTCGGTCAATCAAGGTACAAATTTTGAAGTGTAATGAGACTATAAAAGACTGTTCCGACAGCACTTTATCGACCATTAGAAACTTAGCCAGTGCATCTGTGGCGAGGATCACTGAGCTAGAGGACAGACTTAGGTTTCTAGAGGTGCAACCGTTGTTAGATGATGTGAATAATCAGGATTCAAACGCGGAATATACTGGAAACTGTGTGTTAGATAGCAGCGTTACATTCACCGCGGTTCCGATCTGCGTATCGGTCATAGGTTCGCCTGACATACGGGGCGACGTTAGTTCTGTGCCGGAAGTGATTGACAATCAGTGCGATAAACCTCTAGTCTCCGATAAAACTCTTGATGTTGTTAAGCCGAGCAATCGTGCCTGCTCGCGTCGTGTCTCTACAACGACAGAACACACGTCGCAGGTAACCTCAGTGCAACTCCCGATACCGGTACGTGTCACAGAGCGGTCAGATGACATACATACGGGTGAATGGCAGGAGGGGGTCGACTTTGAAGTGAAACGACGCAGGCGGACGCTTCGTTTCTGTCTACTTGGCCTAAGTGAAAAGGTTAATACAGACATTCTTACAAAAGTTATAGAACGGAAAGGCCCAACTGAGTCAATGCTGCGTGTTTTCCCCTTTAAGTCAAGACCAGGAAAGGTTGTGATTCGACTAAACGTTTTCCATAATGACATGGCCGACCGCTTGTTGGAATATGACTTTTGGCCGAGATATATATCTTGCAGGCCATGGCGTACACGGTCAGCGAGAGAGCAGTCGCCGAGACTTCGAGAGCGACGTAAACGTTTGGAAAATCGGGTGGACGTTCCTCGCTTCGACTCCTATGATAAAGACCCCTGGGCAAATCGATTTAGCAGTCTGGATACGGAGATGGACTAACCCGAGTGTTGGTTGCGATAATGCGCTATTTAATGTGTTGTAATGGAAGACTTTTAATTAAAACTATTGACTTGGAATGCAACTGGAATTATGTCCAGCGCATCACACTTGTGTAAAACATTGACTAACCTTCACATAAATATTTGTGGTATTTCTGAACATTGGTTACTTCATAACAGTGTACATTTTCTTGACTCTTTCAAAAATTATAGATGTATTGTCAAGTGTGATAATGACCTATTATTGCCTAGCAAACGGAAAATTGGTAAAGGGTGAGTAGCCCTACTTTGGCGACATGAACTCAATGGCAGAGTTTCGCCCCTTGAAATTGATGATGATAGGATTATTGGTTTACAGTTACAAATATCACCAAGCAATTATGTATTTATTTTTCAGGTGTATCTGCCATGTACCAATCATTATAATGTGTTATACAGGAATTACGTGCAGAAATTGTATGAACTTTGGTGTGCTTATTGTGAGTTAGGGATGGTAATTCTTATGTGTGATTTTAATTGTTCTGTACTTGACGACAAACCTAGAAGTTTGCTTCTTAGGCAGTTCTTTTCAGACTCGCAGAATATACCTGTAAACTGTTTGCCAGCTTGTAATGGTATGAAGTCTACATTTGTGTCATATTATGGTGTATATGAATCAGTGATTGACTATATTTGTTTATCTAGTGACTGTATTGATCTCGTTTCGCATTGTGAAATTTTAGATGATGATTGTCTTAATGTATCTGGACATAGACCTGTCACAGTAAGCATAAACTTTCCTGTGTCAAACGGTAAATTTAACATCGGTGAAGAATCTTTTAAACGTATTAGCTGGAAAAGAGCCACGGATGCACAAATTAGTGACTATGTTGAAAATGTTACAAACTCTTTGAATCAATGTACATATGTGTGCGATAGTAAAGAAAGTATTGACTCAAAATTTGTTATGTTATGTGACGTGCTGACAGGAGCCGCAGGAACTTGTATCGATCACAGGCCATTTCAGTCTCATTTTAAGCCGTACTGGGTTAGTGGTTTACGTGAATACCATAAACAGATGCGTTATTATAGGTCCCAGTGGTGTCGTGCTGGACGTCCGAGGAACAAAACTAACACAGAGTATATGTCCTATAGGACCGCAAAGAGGGACTTCCGGCGAGCCCATAGAAAGGCAGCAAATTGGCATATGATGCAGCTGAACCGGGAAATCGACGAATCTGCAGAAATGAATACAAATGATTTCTGGAAACAGGTCAGCACACGTCGTATGGCCTATAACTGTAATAAGTCCAAATCTGGTATCAAGTTCGGTGAAATTGTACATCGTGACCAGAAAGCGATTATGGAACAATGGGGGTTTTATTTTGAAAGACTATATCCGCCATCTAGCTCTGAACATTTTGATGACAATGGCGTGATTATGTGTCACAAAACGTTGGGCAACTGCGTGAGACATTGATACCTGACAGCAACGCCACAGTAATGCCCGAAGACATGGAGAGGTGTATACGTTCTTGTCCAAATGGAAAGGCTCCTGGATATGATGGTATAACATACGAGCATCTGAAGCCAGTAGCGAGTGCTATTTCGCCATTATTAGCTCATTTCTTCACTGCAATTTTTCGTACAGTGTACATTCCTGACATTCTCAAGCGAGGTGTTATAATAACGCTACATAAAGGAGGATCGAAACCAAAGGACAATCCGGAAAGCTACAGTGCTATAACCCTTACTTCTATTGTGTTAAAGCTCTTTGAATCTGTGCTTTTACAACGATGTAGTACAATTATGATGGCCGACATTAACATTCAACAGAGTGGTTTCCAGGAGGGCCTTGGCTGTCAGATGACGTCATTCACGTTACGTGAAAGTGTCTATTTTGCACGTGAACATGGATCAAAGCTATACGTGTGCTACCTGGATGGTAGACAAGCGTTCGATAAAGTGTGGCATGACGGCCTCTTTTACAAGCTCCAAACAAAAATAGACGACAATTTACTGCTCGCATTCATGGAATTATACGCGAACATGACTAGTTGTGTCAAAAATCGTGGTCATACATCGAAATGGTTCCCTGTTTGTCAGGGAACTTCCCAAGGCGGGAAAAGTTCACCGAACTGCTATATTGTATATATAAATGGACTAATCAATGCTCTTGAACATTATCGGTCTAGGTTTTTGTATGTACGGAATGAATATGAACAGTCCTACAGTAGCAGACGACATGATTCTAAATGCATTTTCAAAGCACGCACTTGATGGCATGATGAAGGATTTTTGAAGGATAGAATCCAGAAGTGCCATTTGATTTTCTCATAATATCGAAAACAAGCGTATCGATTTTTATATATAAACATCCACATTTTATCCTTCACAATATTTATTTATGGATCTTTCTTTTCAACAGCTTTAATTGCAAAACGACCCATGTTTATCTGATGGCTATTAAGTTACCACATATGGTACTTAATCGTGTTTATTTTCATGTAAACTGAGAGAAAGTAATTTGCAACGTCCCTACGTTACATACGCAGGTTGATTTTACTTGCATTTAACGAACATTTTATTTCTTGTTAACGTCCATCTGGACCGACGGAGGGTTATGACGAAATTATAACGATAAACACTTGTTCAAATGTCTTTGTTACGCATGTGGAATTTTTAAAAGCACTCCAGAATCATGTTGAATATGTTAATTGTCAATTTTATATTTCCAGTTCGCATTTTAGACCTACATAGAGTGTGAATGCATTTACAAATTACATATGATTATTATGGTATATAAATTGTTCCACCTGATCTGTGTATGGTCAATCTAGTAAGATAATTCATTCAGACGATTTTTTGGTAGTTTGTTAGATACGGCTAGATCCATATTTATAGATTATTATTTGGATAAAAAAAATGTTGACACTTAAAATTGTAATTATATAATACTATCGTTTATGACATTGTTCTGAATGAATATACTTGTATTTACCCTTTATGGTAGAGGTCGAACAAATAATACTACACGGTAGAATCACGACCGGTGGATGTTATAATGAAAAGACAATGCGAATAATGTCTATATGCGTACAAGTTTCACTTCATTGATTGTGTTATTTATATGTATCATTGTCCTTAAATTGTGATGCAATAGTTTATTAATATATCTTTTTCAAGTTATGTGCACTTGTAACAACAGAATATTTTCACAAATTTACAAACTCTCGACGGTCACGTTAGTTGCTTTCAATTGTTCGTTACGGCTCAGTCCTACTTACCCTGTGCCTCATAAGTATAATACAATATACGCCGCGTACTGAAAATACGATTAAAGGCACCGGCCATACTCCGGAGTACATTTTATTATACTTTTCGTACCCAACGTACTTTCTATTATACTTAAAGTACCTCATACTTTTAAGTGGTACCTGAGTCGACAATGAACAATCGAGCCTTAGTTGCAGTGATCTAGGTCATTGTTATTTGTACCACATGATTTGATTAACAACTATACATGACACAGTTTGTGTACATGTACATTTGAATCACAGCATATTGATTTAAAACGGAAACTTGTCCTTTAAATGGCACATTTTTGCACATTTTTGCGCGTTTAAATCGCAGTGTAGTAATTGAACGAGATACGTCTAATAAATTGCACACTTGTTCGCGCATTGAATCGTGGTTAAATAATTCAAGAGAAAAATGGGGTTATTGCATGTGCTAAGTGACGTTCCAGATAAGTAAGTTCATGCCGTCCAAACAGAATCATTAAGGGCGACACTTTCCGCTTTAATGAAATACTTTTATAGCATAAATCCAGTTTACGCGGAAAATGTCGTCCCTGATCAAGCGTTGTGGATTGCACTGGCAAATCGGGTACGAAACTTTATGCACGTGCATTAAACCCGGTTTTATCAGAACGAGTCTCAGTTGAAACCTACATGCCTGCCTCAGTGAGTTTGAACCACGTTTATTAACATTTTCGTTGTCTAAAACTGTTCCCATTTTGGGGAAAACAGTATAGCCTCAACTACCGTACAATATATAGTGAGTGTTACAGTATTTGGGCATCGCTATTTCGTCCACTTGAAAGAAAATCCCACTTAGTTTATAACCGCATGCCTACGACGCCTTGAATTATGAGTCCATGAACCAAATATATCTGGTACATGGCAGATTTGTAGTAACGTCCGCAATTTAAATATTCGTCTGCTTAAAACCTAGTTGGTTTATAACCGTGTGCTTTTGCGACGTAAAACATTATTAAGGCCATATTCATATTAATATCCACATTCATATGCATATTCATCATCTTCATCATCTTCATCATCATAATATTCAGCATCATCAGCATCATCATCATCCTCGCCATCGTATTAATCATCATCATCATCAAGAGGGCGCAATAAAACGAGGGAGAGAGAGTAAACAGTGTATCTTCGCCAAAGATAGAGAATGCATAGGGGGAATATGAGAGAGACAAAAAAAACAGCGAGACAGTGAAGACAGATAGAGTTCGTGAAGTTATAAAGAGTGCAAAAGTGAAGAGACGACAAAATAGTGGAAAAGGAGGAAGACGATATAAGAGAGAGCGAGTGGGACGGATGGAGAGAGTGCGAAAAACATATTCAGAATGGAGAGAAATGGTAAGATGATAGAGAAAGTGATACAGAGAGAAAAAAATCGATAGTCGAAGAAAGCGAAAAAGAGTGAGTATAACGAGTAACACAGAGGGAGCATGAGCGATTGTTATTGAAAAGTATCTGTGTACCACGACTATCACATGATAAAAGAGGGAGCATGAGCGATTGTTATTGAATATTATCTGTGTACCACGACTATCTATTGAATAGTATCTGTGTACCACGACTATCTATTGAATAGTATCTGTGTACCACGACTATCTATTGAATAGTATATGTGTAACACGACTATCTATTGAATAGTATCTGTGTACCACGACTATCTATTGAATAGTATTTGTATACCACGACTATCTATTGAATAATATCTGTGTACCACGACTATCTATTGAATAGTATCTGTGTACCACGACTATCTATTGAATAGTGTTTGTGTACCACGACTATCTATTGAATAATATCTGTGTACCACGACTATATATTGAATAGTATCTGTGTACCACGCCTATCTATTGAATAGTATCTGTGTACCACGACAGTTTATTGAATAGTATCTGTGTACCACGACTATCTATTGAATAGTATTTGTGTACCACGACTATCTTTTGAATAGTATCTGTGTACCACGACTATCTATTGAATAGTATGTGTGTACCACGACTATCTCTTGAATAGTATCTGTGTACCACGACTATCTATTGAATAGTATCTGTGTACCACGACTATCTATTGAATAGTATCTGTGTACCACGACTATCTCTTGAATAGTATCTGTGTACCACGACTATCATTGAATAGTATCTGTGTACTACGATTATCACACGATAATGATCAGTTAAACGAGCCAGGATCACCTTTTATTCACAAGACGGGGCGTACGAAATATATGTGCTTAACAGCACGTACTGACACTTTTCAAAGCGTAATTACAATATCAATATATACAGATTCAATATAACAATGTCAAGTGACAATATAATACTTTAATTTTGCTGAAAAACAATTACATTATAATGTCTTCTGTTTGTATTACTGCACGAAACTACTGAAAATATATTTATGTTGTTTTATTTCTATGTTGCTTAAATTCATATTGTGAGGTCACTTTTTATTCCAATAGAATACGAAAGTAAAGTGTTTGCACAAATAACTTAAGCTTCGCTCCCTCTGCTAAGGAATACAATTTATCAAATAGTATTCCAAACGTTCGTTGTTCAATCAGTCTTTTTAATTCATATTTGAATTGTATTGTACGTACTAAATTTACTTAAAATAGCTTAATATATTTTGATTATCAATTGCTTTAGAGCTTTTTTTAAATTGCTCAAACATATAGTAATCTTTAACTTATTGTTTCAGTTTCTTTTTCAATTGGAATTCAAATTATGTTCAGAAACAATTAACTACAAACAAAACAAAAATACGAAAGGACACAAATATTACATTAAAATAGTGGTGAGTTGATTAATCAGATCGTCGACGCGTCGTCAACGAATTGTTTCTGACTTTACGATGACGATGAAAATTTCGAGTCGACGAAAAGTTAACGAATTTTTTACCGTACCGATCATTCGATAATTGTTTTACTACACCATTTCTGTTTACCGCTCAACTGAAACGAGCTTTTTTATTGGATAAAACAACCCCTTCAAACCAATCAGCGATCGTAATACGGATGTGTATAGGCAATTCATTCAAGATGTCGGTCAGAAAAGAATTAGTATTAAGTAGTCAAGAAACTAGTATCATAAGGTCCATATTTAAGTAGATATTTTCATATTCTTCTGATAATGATCATAAAAGTTGTTCTTTTGAACTAAAATTATTTTTTAAAGATCTGTTTTAGTTACCAATCTGTAATATTGTTCACTCTGTACAAGATTTGTTGTTGACTTGTTGTTATTGTGGTTTAACGCCGTTTTCAACACAGTACGTAACATTGCAGCCACAAGATTTTTCACTTATTCGAACACAAAGCAAGATGTTTTAGCATTTATTCATTATTAAATCACAAAACACATAAGGAATAGTCATGATAAAGTTCTTTTTGATAAAATATAGCAATCTAATGTTAATATAAAAAAATGGTTAAAATATTAAAAACTTCATGTTTTGTTAAAAATGCTGATTAATCGATTAATCGCTGATTATGGCCTCCGATAAATCGACTCGGTTTTTGGGAACCGATTCCAACCACTACATTAAAATACCGTGCGTAATAAAAAAAATGTTGCTTTCAAAGTATTTATCGCCTAATTTTAAAACAAAATATAATATGATTATTATAAC